>NC_060273.1:88206743-88329820 GCF_021613505.1 Equus quagga
TTGGGACCCAGAGCTAGCGGGGACCCTGAGCAAGGGAACTTGGGACCCAGAGCTAGCAGGACCCTGAGCAGGGGAACTTGAAGTGCCAGGCAGCAGCAAGTGAAGTTCAGAAAATGAGAGCAAGCATTTAGGAATCCTTGTAGTAATATGACTTTGCCACACATCCCAGTGCATTTCTTTGAGCTTTACAAAAGTTTCAGTGGACAGTATTGCCATGTAATATTCTTCAGAAAACAAAACCTGAAAACGTAATGTGAAAAATAATAATATAAGAGAAAGTTTGAGGCAGTGGGTGATTAATTGCTAAATAATTTTTTAGGGTATAGATGCTGTAAGTCAAAAAGGAAGGCCTGATTATTATAGTTAAAATTCTCGAGGAAGTGAGTAGTGAAGCACCTTGAAAAATGCATAGGAGCTGCACAAAGGAAATAAGAGTGCACGGAGCAGGGAGAAAGGCGTGAGCGAACTAGATGCTGAAGGTGTTTGCATGGTCTCAGGAGATGGTGAGAAGAGCTTGTCTGGGAAAGAGAGCTGAGTAAGAAAGGAGTTGGAGATAAAATAAGAAAGATGGATTGAGATTAAGATTCTCTTGCCACGGTTCTTAACTGCCATGCTAAGGAGTTTCAGGTTGATCCTGAGGGCAGTGCGAGCCCATCAAGATTTTTGAGCAGGACAGAGACAAAAATCAGTGGGGGAAAAATGCTGCTTAAAAGAATTGAGGAAGATCTTGATAGAATGAAGAATGATCTGGAGTGATGATCAGGACGTGCTGTTATTATGCAGCAATCTTTATAATGATGGGCATTGATTACATGTGTATATGTGGATTTCCAACAAAACACTTGAAGGATAACTCAAAACTCCTAAAAATGTTTAACTAAAGGGGGAAGGGAAGACAAGGATGAAACAGTTTGCTGAATAGTGTTTTAGTTCTAACTTCAGAATCTTATAAAAGGGGACTGGTGGAACAGCAGGGGGAATGTCCTAGAAAGAGATTAGACAGGAAGAAACACGTCACTATTTTAAAGGAAGAAGTTAACCTGGGAGCCATAGTGGTTCTGTTTCTTTCATTGTTCCTCGTTCTAGTTAGCCTTGTATAATGGAAACATGAGAGTGACATGAAAGTATTTTAGGAATAGCAAGAATCTGCAGAATTAATCAGGGGAACCCACATTGGCGCCAGACCATCAAAGAGGTGGGTGGAGGCCTCCAGTATCAGGGGATGAGGCTTAAGAGCAATTGTTGCTATTTACCGACCATCTGCTATCACTAGTATTCTGACCTGAACTAATGTTATCGGTGTTTTCTGGCTGAACTCTTCATTTTTAATCCACAAAACTCATTCAACAGGAGACTTATTTATTTCAAAGTACAACCTCCAACTTTTACCAAGTTTTCATCACAATGCATAATTAACTGTTAGTTCTCTTAAATCAAGTTTAGACTAAATGTCAAGCCATGAAACAAACTCTTGATAAGAGTGCCATTATTTTGTTTCAAGATAAATTTATATTTTAATGAGAGGAGATGAATTGCTTCCTCTTTCTCAATGTAGCTTTAAATAAGACTTCGTGTAAACCTTGTTCTGGGAATGTGGTGAGGGTGATAGGAGATTGGTAGAGGGAATATACTTGTTTCCATTACTTACAACATACCAGTCCTACAGTTAGACATGTACCAGGCTTCAGAAAGATTTGTCCTAATGGTGTAATAAATATTCTTCATCTGACTTTGTCCGTAATAATTCCCTATTTCATGGGGTGGTGTGCCTCAACAGCTCTTCGTTAGTTCTATAGGGTGCCCCTTTTTAATTCCAGATATTCTTCCATATGACACATTTTCAACACGGTACTTTCTAAGGACCATGTAGTGTCACATATGCAAAGGAAAGAACCTAACTCCTGGCCACTGTTTTGCTTTTGAAATATGTTTTGGGGGAGACCTTAGCTGTGAGACATCACACTCCACTGGTATGTATCTCATCCTGGTGTGTTTTTGACTCAAAGGATTAGAAGTAGATTGCTTTCCTCCCCAAGTTATCAGAAGAGACTAATTGTGGAATTGATTAAAAAAGTTATGATTTACTCTCCCTCCCTCTTTCTGCCCCTCCACTCTCTCACCAATAACATAATTTCCTTCAATATATATTCTAGGACAGAGCAGAGGTTTCCAAACTGTAGAACACTAGTTACTTATATTTATTGAATTTGAAGACCCCTTTTTGACGTAAAAAATGTTTTCAAATCTACACATGATGATAATTCAATATCTCTGAGAAAATATATAATGAAAAAGCTACTGGGTATTAATTTTAGATGAATTTGTGTTTTATTAGTCACAATGGAATCTCCATAAATGGGAATCATTGTAGTGCCTGCATGTTGTGAGGCATTTTTCACTTGCATTGCAGTATTTAGTGTAAATAGAGATTTGTGGACTCCTCGCAATATCATTGCAGACTCCCAAAGTCTGTGGCTGGTGTACGTAACTGATGGATTTCTGATGAGCCCTTATTTTTATACACATTACCTATTTCCAATGTGATGTTGCATTTGACCCATGAGTTGTTTAGAAGTGTAAGTGGCTTCCCTGGTTTGCAAATCTTCCATGTGGGCTTGAAAAAAAATGTGTTTTCTCCAGTTAATGAATAGATATATCCATTAGATCAAACTTATTAACTGCACTGTTCAAATTTTTTCTATCCACTGAATTTTGTCTACTGTATCTATCAGTTACTGAAAGAGTTGTATAAACATCCCACTATGATGGTAGATTCTCAGTTTCTCCATGTGGTTCTTTGCATTTTTGTTTATATATTTTGACGCTATTTTATAAGGTAATGAATGTTTTAAAGTATTATAAATATTTTCCTGGTGAATTGAACCTCTTTTCAACGTATATTGACTCTAAAGTTTTTTCTCTTCTTCTTTGTCTATTTCTAAACATTTTCTCTTGATCCATTTTAGCTCATGTTATTTTGCATCACATTTTTGAGTGGGAGAGGAAGGTTTGAATCTATGCCTGTTAGGTATTTTTCCTTTCAATCTTCCTACTTCCTTATGTTTTAAGTGTGTCTCTTTTAAATAGCCTAAATGTAATTTTTTTTTGGCACAGTCTGAAAGTCTTTGTCTTTTAAATTGAGACCTAAATTAATATAAATTTATTATAGTAACTGATTTATTTATTTTTATTTCTATCATCTTTGTGCTTTCTATTTGTCTTGCTTTGTTCCTCTTTCTTGCTTTCTTTTGGGTTTATTGAGGTTTCCCTCCTTTGCCATACTCCATTATTTTTCCTCTGTTGTTTAGAAGTTACACACTTTATTTCTGTGGTTTTAGTGGTTATCCTAGCTGTTTCAAGATGCACATGTAACTTAAAGTCTAAAATGAATTATACTTTTACCTACATCTAAACAAAGAATATTAGAATGGTTACACTTTGATCTCTCCCTCCCAACTTTTAAAAATTCTAGCCAATTGCTACTCTTCTGTTTGCAACAAATTAGTCATTATTATTGCTGTTTGATATTTTAGTGCTTGTCTAGCTTTACCCACGTATCTAACAGTATTTTTCCTTGTCATTCCTTCATGCATTTCAAGCCTTCCATTTGGAATCATTTTCCTTTTGCCTAAAGCACCTCTTCTAAAATTTCCTTTAGCCAGAACCTCTTGGTAGAAAATTCTGTTTTGTTTTCTTGGAAATGACCTTACTTTTCCCTCTGGAAAGATGGTTTCCTAGGGTATAGAATTTTAGGTTGAGAGTTATTTTATCCCGGTGTACAGAAGATACTGTTTCGTTGTGTTCTAGCATCCACTGGTGCTATTAAGAAGTCAGTGATCGGTTTAAATGTCATTCCTTAGCAGGTAATCTGTCTTTTCTTTCTAGCTATTTTTAAGATCTTCACTTTTTCTTTGTTATTCTGCAGTTTCACAGTGATGTGGCAAGTTGTGTATTTCCTTTTATTTTCCCCACTGTAGATTTATTAGACTTTCTAGATGTGAGACTGTCTTGCAACACTGTTAGGAGATTCTAAGCCAGTATCTGTTAAATATTGCCTCTCCTCCAGTCTGCTTGTTACCTCTTCCTAGTACCCTAATTAGATATTTATTGCCTTTTCACACTCACCTCCATATTTCTTAACCTCCTTTTAACATTTTCTATCTCCTTGATTCTCTGAACTGCCCTGAAGATAATTTACTCAGATATATCTTCCACCTCAATATTTCTCCCTTCATCTGCATGCAAGACAGTGTTTAATATAGTCACTAAGCACTTTATTTCAGTCATTATTGTTTTCATTTATAGAAGTTTCATTGAATTCCTTTAAGACTGTTCTTTCATTGTTTATGGGCTGTTTTTCTCTATTCTCATTTTTAGATTTTTAATTGCCTTAGACATATTAAATATAATCTAGTTATTAATTAATATTTAATGAATTATCATTAATTAAAAATAACAAATGATTGGGGCCGGCCTGGTGGCATAGTGGTTAAGTTTGTGTGCTCTGCTTTGGTGGCCTGGGGTTCACCCATTCAGATCCTGGGTGCAGACCTAGCACTACTCATCAAGCCAGGCTGTGGCAGCATCTCACATAAAATAGAGGAAGACTGGCACAGACGTTAGCTCAGCGACAATCTTCCTCAAGTGAAAAGAGGGAGTTTGGCAACAGATGTTAGCTCAGGGCCAATGTTCTTCACACACACAAAAATAATAATAATGAATGATTTTCAGAATTGAATCTGACCATTCCAATATATGAAATCTGCTATTTACTCTGCTAGCTTTCGTTCATTGAGTCTTTTCTTGTGTCATTTATTCAATTATTGGTTTTGCTATTAGCTACTCCTTTTTCTTGGGACTGTGTCTGTGGGAACTGTTTGAGACCTGTGTCAGTATGGAGTCCTCGATTGTGTTGGCTTTTGCCAGTTGCTTGGAGTTTCCCAGTTTGGGGAACTCTTTATGTTATGTTCTTCCTTTGAAGTTCTTCAGACCACAATCCTAATATGAATTGAGACATCAAAGCTGTCTGTGTGAAGAGGAGCTTGTGGTTTCAGATTCTTAGGAAAGATCTTTCGTTCTTCCACTCAGTGCCAAGATAAGAGACAGGACATGTTTTTTTTTTTCTTTTTTCTAATCTTCTGGTACAGCCGCCTCCTTATAGAAACTTTGAAGAGATAAACACGTTCAGTGTACCTTGTAGCACTGAGTGTGTTTCATAACAGTGATTACTGTTAAGAGTTTAAGACTTTCTTATCTTAATTTACATCCTGTTCTTGAGGAAGGTAGCAATCGAGTAAATCTAGGAATATGATACTTTGAGTTCCTGGAATGAATATTCTGAAAATTATTTCCCTAGATCATTCTTGGGAATAAAAACCTGCCTATGAAATAATTCCCAGTGACAAACTGTCCAAACCCAACTCGTGAAGTTTACAAAATGTCTCACTGCCTTTAAGTATGCATGCATACATCAAATTTACTACTTTGCTTTGGGGAATACTGAATTTCTTTTAAGAAATTTAAAGAGGTGTTTTGATTCTTACACAGCATATCTTAAAGCCAATTCATTAATTTAACAATACCTTAGAAGCAACCTGAGGTATACTATGGACCATTTGAGGAAATAATATGTTTATTTTAAATTCTGTATCTAGTGCATAAACTTTAGGCTTTACCTATTAATGGGATTATTTGTAGTTAATAGTTTCATCTGCATTATTGATATGCAGGTCCTGATTGTTGTGGTACATCTTTCTTCTTGTGGTCATGGACAAAACTTCTTTGAAGCATCTTGATGAAGGTTGAATAATGTGTAGTGAACTAGACTCAGTTTTTTTCATTGGTCACAATAAGGGCAATTTCAGTTTTAAACCCACAGAGTTTACAGATGATATTAATATTTATCCCTAGGCAATTTTGCATTTTATATAGTCTTTTCATGATGTCTTTTAACTTTTATCTGCTATTCTGATCCATTCTCTACCCTGCTGTCAGAGTCACCTTTATTGTGGTCATATTTGGTCATGTCACTTCGCTGCCTCTAATCCTGCAAGATAATGCACAGACTCCTTACCATAGCAGTCCTGCCAAACCCAGCGGTTACTTCAAGTCCTCAACTTGCTTTACTTCTCATCACCATTTGACATAATTCATTGCCCCTAGTTCTTGAAAATGTCTTACCCAGCCTCATGGTTTATGACCCTGTATATACACACTGATAACTCCTAGGTATAGATCTTCAGCCTAACCATTCCTCTGGGTTCCAGGCTCTTATATTCACCATCCCCAGTGTAACACATTTTAAAGAGGAGCCTTGTATTGTGTCCTCCAATCCAACTTCTCCCGTTGTCATCCCTGTCTCAACTGTCTGAGTCAAAACTGAGGAAATTTCCAAGACTCTTTCTCTTATACTCCACACCCAAGCAAGTTCCCACTGGCTGTACGTACCTTCAAAGTATGTATGCCCTCTCTCATCATCTTCACTGCTATCACCCTCATCCAAGCCACTAGCACCTCTCACCTGGAGGTCTCCCGTATCATCATCACTGGTCTTTCTGCACTCACTACAGTCAGCAGCCAAAGAGATCTTCTAGAAAATGTAAACCATTGTCTTTCCTCTAATTGAAACCATTCAATGACTCTTAGTACACTCCAAATAAAATCCAAAAGTCCTTCCCTAACTAGGGTCTACAGGGCTATACTGATTTTGCCTTCAGTATTTCTCTGAGCTCATAGTCTTCCACTCTCCCTTTTGCATGCTCTTCTCCAGTTACATTGGCCCCCTGCTTTTCACACACATCAAGAATATCTCCTTCTTTCTGTTTGAATTGCTCTTTCCTCAGATAACTGTAGCTCATGCTCTCACTTTATTCAAGAGTCTGCTCGGATGTCACTGTCTCAAAAGAGCTGCTTCTGATCAACCTTTCTAAAATAGCACCTGTATCAGTCAGATATTGATGTGTAACAAACAACCTCAAAATCTCAGTGGCAAACAATTGCACCTCTGCAGATCATCTGGAGATTGACTAACTTAGGCTGGGATTGGGTTGTTGCTTTCCTTCTAGATTCAGATCTGTCTGGGCTTGGCTTCTCACTGTAGGATGGGCTCATATCTGCTTCACGTCTTTCATTTTTGTATCCCTGGGATATGGCATGGACTAGGTGCTCAGTGAATGTTTGCTCAGAAAATAAGTAAAGGAATGAATAAATGCAATAGAAAATAAGAGAATAAATAGATATAATAGAAATTAAGTAAAATAATTCACTTCACTTACCCTCTTCTAATATGTGAAATGATTGTATAAGAACCTGAGATAATTCTGCCTTGTCTTTTATTTTATTTTCACATGTTCAGATCAGAGAACAGGCACGTGTTTCTCAGGCCTGGTGAATGGTCGCTGTGCACAAGAGCTTCCGGGCAGAATGACAAAAATGCAATGCTGCTGTGAGCCTGGCCGCTGCTGGGGTGTTGGAACCATTCCTGAAGCCTGTCCCGTCAGAGGCTCTGGTGAGCTGCTGGCTGCTAGTCTCCTCAGAACGGACAGTGTTTGGAAACTTAGTAACAAATAATGTCCTTTGCTCTTCTCCTTGAAATCATGTCATATCTGTTTTCGTATTAGTGTTTTCAATGTGACTTCGGTGTTTTTCTGGGGGATAGGGTGGCATTGTTTATTTGGGATCAGTTTTTATTATATCCAGTTTGTTAATATCAGAAAAAGCCCTAAAAGGTGATCATGACTCGTCTTTAAAAAATTATTTTGAATGTCAATATTTCAATTCGGTTTTAAAACCTCCTGATCTTCCATTCCAGAGCTTGAATGTCTTTGAATAACAAAGTTATGCTTTCATTTATATTTTATTTCAGGAGTACCCTCAGCTTATAGTGTCTCAGTGCTTGAAGATATTTCCTCTCTTTTCTAATGACCTTGAAAATTAAGAATACAAGGGTGGGAGGATACCTCTCATTCACCTTGCTGTATTAACTGCCGTATAACTGAGGCTATATCAGGAAATACTTAGGATGAATGAGAAGTAGCTCCTCTTCTTAATATAATATGAATAGTAAAGTACAGTTAATGTTAATCACATAAAATGTTGATGATATGTTATATTATCTTCGTATTAAATTATAAACATATGAAAAATAAACTTTTTGAAAATCTTGTAAAGCTTTGAAAAGCTTATAAAGTTATGTATGTATATGTATTGTTACAGAGAAAAAAGTTAAGGCACATTCTTTCTAAATCTCTAAGCTATAAGATACCAAAATCGAGTAGTAAACATTTTTAAAAAGCAGAGTTAATGCATGGTATCTAATTTTGGAAACTCATCATTCCACTGGTAATATGTAATAGTAATACTAATGCTGAAACAATCACTAGAATTAAATAATTTTCATTTCTTTTTATATAGTGCCCTAGTTCTGACAACAGTTAAGGAAGTAAGGCAATTGCTATATTCTTGCTTCTTTTCTCTCAGCGTTGATACTTGGACAAATAAGGAGCAGATTTAAAAGCTTGCTAAATACTGTCTTCTGTTAAAATACACATCTGAAAAAAATTGTTATTCTGAAGCCATATTAATCCCTTAAAGAGAAAAAAAAATGATAGGAAAAATGTGTAAGTACAACACTGATGAAGATTCACATAAAACTGAATATACAGAATGCATGACTTAAAGCTTTCATTTTCGTCCATTCAAGTAAATTTCTTGCATTCACATTTATATCTAGAATTTTACGAGTTACTCTTAGGGATGTAAAATCAAAATGCACATATAGATGATTCTTTGGTTGTGCAGCTCATTTAAAATATGGCTATAGGTTTTCATTTTTTCTGAAACTTCTATACCTTTTCCTGCTACTGCTAGCATTGAAACTATTTATCAAGGTAATAACTTACTTATTCCTGTTATGTAGTACAGATAACTTAAAATGATCATCACAATATGCAAGTTGCCTTTATTATGCAGAAAGCCGTCCCTTTGTGTTGAACTGAACTTTCTTTTCTTCTAGAGGAATATCGCAGACTTTGCATGGATGGACTTCCAATAGGAGGAATTCCAGGGAGTGCTGGTTCCAGACCTGGAGGCGCTGCGGGGAATGGCTTTGCCCCAAGTGGCAATGGCAATGGCTATGGCCCAGGAGGGACAGGCTTCATCCCCATCCCTGGAGGCAATGGCTTTTCTCCTGGTGTTGGGGGAGCTGGTGTGGGAGCTGGAGGACAGGGGCCCATCATCACTGGACTAAGTGAGTGTTCCCCTTTTGTGTAGACTGTTTACTTTTCTGCCTTAAATGATATTATAATCTAACTTTTATTTTCAAAAGGCCTGTGTGTGTGTGTGTAAAAACTATTTAAGGGTCTAAAATATAATGTAGTAATACTTAATCTTAGGAAAATATTATTTTTATGTTCCATAAACTTTCTAAATTGGAGAAAAGAATGAGTGACCCAGGTTCTCTTTGAAAATAGAGATGAGAGCATGGTAATACTGCAATCCAGATGGCGCCATTAAAGAACACGTTTTTGGTTCCAGTGTATTTCATTTGGCCATTGCAGCTGCCCTGTTCATACACTCTTTGAATTATTTTCCAGAACCATTTCTCAACTGAGATAAACTGAATAAATCTTGCTCTGTGCCTATCCAAATATTATAATGAAATATCTTTCTTTTCCTCACCCTTTTTTGTTGTATAACTTAAGAAATTGAGAACCATAGGCTTCAGGCCAGAATTGGCATTGGTGTACTTGACATTTAAGTTCATTCTTTTTAAAAGAACTGCTCTTGCTAATAATATTTAATGATGTCCTACAGTGTTAAGTTTATTCTTTTTGGCATATTGCCTATTTGCTATATCTGAGTATTCAGCACAGTTACAAAAAAAGAAATGGAAAGCATTCAGTTATACAGTAGAACATTCCTGAGATTTTGAAAAGACATCATTATGGGCAAAGTTTCCAGTTGTGTAATTTAACAAATGCAAGTTACAACCATGTGTCTCAAGAATATTTTTTAGATCCTTAACTTGAAAGTTTTAATAAAATGTCGAATAATGTGGGCTTTGGATATTACACCTAATTAATGTCCTATTAAATATCCTTTTAAAAACCACCTCTGAGAAAAGTAATCCACGTTGTAATGATGAAATATCACTTGTGCTTTAATTTTCCATAGCTATTCTGAACCAGACAATAGACATCTGTAAGCACCATGCTAATCTCTGTTTAAATGGACGCTGCATACCTACTGTTTCTAGCTACCGATGTGAGTGCAACATGGGTTATAAGCAGGATGCAAATGGCGATTGCATAGGTAAGCTCATGATTCTTTAATCCTTCTCACTTTTTTAATAGCTTTTAGACTACAGGAACAAACTGGATTGAATATGATTAAAAAAAAGACTTGAAGTAAAGTTAATCTCCAAGCTGTCTCTCCTGTGGGTATGCTCTTTCACATGCTCCCTTAACCTGCTGCTGAGCTGGGCCACTTCAGCAATCCCAAACCCTTTTGGTCCTAAATATTGTGGTTTCTGTCTCTACCTCTCCCTTTTCTTCCTTCTTAGCTCAGCAACACTGGATGTTTGGTGGGGTCATTAACATGCAGAAGAAGGTGGAGATTAGGGGGCAGATGAGGGGGAAATAGTTGACGAGTCTCTTTTGGACATGTTGAGTTTTAGGTGTCTAGGACATTTACTTAAAGCTAAGAGGAGTATTCAGGGCTAAAGTTACAGATTTAGGAGTCAGTAATATACAGGTAGCTATTAGAACCATGAGGGTGCATATTGTGACCCAGGCTGAACACCAGGAAGAGTGAAAAGATAACAGTGGTACTGCAGCTGCAACCCTGTGGAACAGCAACATAGGCCCATAAAGATAACTCACTGATGGTGATGGAGAGACAGCAGAATAATCTGAAAAGCATTATGTCACTGAAGCTATGCAGGGGTACGCTTTCAAGAGAAAAGTAGTGTCGAGTGTTAAATGTGGCAGAAAAATCAAATACAATGAGGACAAAAAAATCTATTGGATTTGGTGACGAAGAGGGTTTTGATGATCCTTTAAGAGTAGTTTTAAGACTATGGGAATTGAACCATTTTGAAGTTATTCTTTTACTTATTTATCATATTAACAAATGGTCGTGTGTATGTTTCATATTAGCATAACCCTAAATACCATATTTGGGTTCAGGTCTTCTGTTATAAAATATAGATGAGAGGCCAAGAACAAAGAGAGTCAGTATCACAGTTTTGCCAAGTTAAACTGAAAATGTCTGAGTGCACTATGATTATGAAAAAAATGTGAGCCAAATATGATGTTTTGGAAAAACCAATCATTCTAAACTATGTACAGAGCTACAAGATCAGAATGATTAAATAAGGCTTAGTTCAGGATCCCTATGTACAGTTGCATAGGTTTTGCACTGCACAGCTCTAGAGTGTACCATTACATAATCTATATAAATGGTACACCCTAGGGTTGTGCAGTGTATAACCATATGCATCTACCCTGGCTTACCAAATACTATTTGATACTTACTTAAGTGATAGACCGTATGGTTATTTTTGGAACACCCTGAAATACTGATTGATTTATTCTTTTATCTGACTTGAAAATGATTTTACCACCAGAAAATATGATTCTAAGTATACAATATTATAAAATATCCCCTCTTGGGGCCGGCTCCGTGGCAGAGTGGTTAAGTTCACCCGCTCCACTGCGGCGGCCCGGGGTTCAAATCCTGGGCGTGGACATGGCACCACTCGTCAGGCCACGTTGAGGCGGCATCCCACATCCCACAACTAGAAGGACGTGCAACTCAGATATACAACCGTGTACGGGGGCGGGTTTGGGGAGATAAAGCAGGAAAAAAAAAAAAAGATTGGCAACAGTTGTTAGCCCAGGTGCCAATCTTTAAAAAAAATTAAAAAAATAAAAAAATAAAATATGCCCTCTTGCACATATATACACAATTACAGTCTATCAAACTGAAATTTGATTGACTATTTTTGTTTTGCTATTAATATTTGCCATTCATGTATCAATGCATTATTCACTTAACCAACAAGTAAAAGTAGGCAGTAAGTTTAATATTTTCTCTAAATTAGCCAAAGACCACTGTTTAGGTCGTGTTTGCCCCCGGGTGTACTTTATTCTAGCTAATAAATCACCGGTACTCTGGAGGAGTGTATTGGTGAACCATTGGTATAAAGATGAACTATCTTCAAGGATCAGAAGTTCTTTCTGTAGTTGCAATGCCAACTCAGCCTCTCCAAAGATTCCCCTGGAGACCTAAACCCTGCGGAGAGTGATTTCAGTGACGGTTGTCCTAATTCTCCCAAGGGAGGTGCCTAATTAGTACCACTCTGGATGCACAAGAGTATAAGCTTATCACAAATTATGGATGTCTTACGATAATAGGTCCTAACTTTTTCTGGAACCCAGGTGAGAAGGGCTGCTACCACCCTTTTTATAAACTCTGTCTAATATGGGGTTGAGATTGCATGACTGCACAGTTGATATATTAATATAAATCTCAAACTTCTGCGTTTTACCCAAACATTGTTACAAACGCTTCCATTCTAGTTTGATCTCATCCTCCAGCCCTGCAAAGTTAGAACCCAGGCAGGGTTATTGTTCTAACTGTTGCAGCTCACAGGGACAAAGATTAGTATTGGGGCTTAGTTTCAGAAAGTAAGTTTTTAATATTTTTACCCTGTACTCTTTCTAGTGTCAACTTCTAATCAGCTTGAGTTTATAAACAAGTTGAGATATCAAAAAAAGCTAAGAGGTTATAAGTTAAGTGGTGTTTTAAATTTTAGGAGCCCAAGATAAGAGTGGTGACTGTTTGAGTCACAACAGTGTTTTGAGGAATAACAAGCTGCCATTGCTCTTTGCGAACTTCTTTCTGTTAGATGCCTGATGAAGCGGTATAACTTGAAAGGCAACAACCATATTAAAAGGTCAAAGCCAAGGATGATAGAATTGGGTCTATTTTGCTATTATGAGAATTACTCCTGAGACCTGGAAACAGTTATATTTATTCATCACATTTTTCTCTCTTTTTCCTGAGGAATCTACTCTAACATGAAATTCTGTGACTCTTAGTTTCTGGATAAGTCAAACTTCTGTTAGCAATGGTTTTTAACTCCATTCAGATCATTCTGTTTTGGAATAGTAAGAAGTAATTTCTGTTTCTGTTGGGCCACAGGTAGTTTTAGAGGCCTTGCAAATTAAAAGTGTTTTCTAAGTTGAAATATAAAGTAGTTTTTAAGGGTAAATATTTCTTACCCCAGTGGTATCTGAGAATTTAACCAATTTGATAATCAATATCTTTCTCAATTACTTCATTTATTTTGGTGGCTTAAAATCTTGTAAATTTTGCCTAAGATATTCAGTCCCCAATGAAAACATAGGGAGAAATCAAAATGCACGGATTGTCTTATTTAAATACTCCTCTTCCTCTATACAAGGCACAACAAAGGGGGCCACTTGGAGGTGCTAGGCTATGAGACTCAGAATAAGGAAGGGGCATGGAATGTACATTTCAGGACGTGGCAGTGGTCATCTGTGATTAATCTAAAACTTAAAATCTTACAGCAGTCCTGGAAAACCAAAAAAAACAACAGATGAGGTTTTAAAGTCATATGGAATTATAAAGTCATTAATAGTTTTTTCCTGATTGTTTTCACTTCCAAAGAAGAGATAAATAAGTGAACAACTGTATCTTCTCTGTGTGCTGGACCCTTGATGAGGTCCCCACGGGAGTAAGGAATCGGAAATGAATTACGGCTGTAATGGCGAAATAACTGGCAGAGCTGCTGTAGCAACAAGGGGCCTTGAGAACAGGTTCTCAAGGTGGGGAAAAGGTCCTGAAAAGTGACCCTGCTTCCTGGAACGTTTACCTAGAGAGGGGTTTGTGTACATGGTCTCTCCTGTTCGTCACTAGAACAGAGCTTTACTATGAGGCGTCTATAAAGATGCATCTACAACACATTTTTAATTGTTGCATTTCAATATTACGTACACAGAGAATTTAAGGGATCTTCAGAACTGCAAACTGAGGGAGATATTTTGTATTGGAAAGTCCATTAGTTATACTTTATGCTTGCTAACACTCAAAACTCTCTCTCTTTTCATTTTGCTTCATTCCTTTGGCTCAGTAGAATTGATGTTATCAACCAAAAGTTTCAATGTAAGTGAGTCTTAATGGGCTTAAGTCGTCTTCGGATGAATTGAAAAAGCATTTAATCCTGTTATTCCTTGTTGTTTTTATTTTATTGCTGTGAGATTTTTCCCCCTCCTTTACCAGAGAGGGCTTAATTGCATTCAGTCTGAGTGTTTATATGGATGAGGTTTGCGAGTTTGATAGAGTACAGCTCCTCTTTTAAGAACATCTGTGAAAGGAGTAATCTGTTTATTAAAATGGTAAACCCCTGAATTGATTTTATTGTTGTGCTCTTCAATTTAGCTGAAACTGTATATGTTAATAGCTTCTACATGTATATGACATGGCAAGTCATTACGCCCTCACTAGCTAGCCAGGTTGTTAATTTGTCAGCATTCAAGATAATATTTAGTGGGCGTTGCCAAGAGAAGATGAATTAAACTTTTTCGAAGACTGGCACGTGTGATTTCTCTGGGATTTGACTAGTCCAAACTGTTCAGTCTGTCATTTGGCTGTGCGGTGCCTGAATTCTGCAATGGATTTGCATTTAATCGAGCCTTAGGAGAACTTGAAATAAAAGCAGTGATGATGTTTCTCACATTTAGGATCAGAACTAGTATTTGCATAAAACTTGGTTTTAGACAAAAAAATCCGTGTGCCAATTTTAAGGTCCTAAAGAAACCTGAAGCTACTAAAAATAATAGGCTTTGTTTTAATTAATTTCCGTTTTCTACCCACCCTATGTTTGTTACTTCAAAATATTTTCCAAGCCTCAATGTATATATAGTTGAGCACAAAAAATATTAACAAAGAAATTCTATAATCCATCAATCTCTTTCTTTAACACTAATAGAAGGGACAACAGGTAATATAAATATACATCTTCCAAAGTTTGTAATTGATCTTCTGATACTGTACTAAGCCTTAGAGAGGTTATTGACTCACCCAGATTACTATAGATAATAAGTATAATAGCCTGTTGGAACTCGCGGCTGTGTCTTTTGAGAGTCCTTGCTTTTAATCATTGTATATTATTCAAATTGAAAAATCATTATTTCTTGATTAAAGCAAAGTCCTTTGTGCTCTCCAATAGGCAATATTTTTGTAAATCTCCAGACTGACCTCTGTATTTGAAGAAAGGAATTTTCATTCACTTATAAATACTCTGCTATTTAGACTATTACCATTGACTGGCCTTCTCTCAAATTTGGGAGGCCTAAATGTACTTTAAACAAACATTTCTAGAAATGGAGTGAAGTCTCTAATGGTTTCTTTTGCTGCTCACAGATGTTGATGAATGCACATCAAATCCATGCACTAATGGAGATTGTGTTAACACACCTGGATCCTATTATTGTAAATGTCATGCTGGATTCCAGAGGACTCCTACCAAGCAAGCGTGCATTGGTAAGGCAGTTTGCTTTCACATATGAAAATGTTCCATGAAATATAGTGACCCAGGCTGTTGAGGTTAAAAGTAAATTTATTAAAATAAGACATGGAATGAAATAAGTACTGTCACATTATTACAGATTTATTTTATACTACCCTCAGAAGTGCTCCCTTTAAACATAAAACACTATTTGCACATAGAGCTCAGACAACGTGGTATCTGGCTTCACAAAAATTCAGTTTATCTTCCTTCCCTATATCGCAGCTTCCTTTCTCCGAGGAGCATCGGTAGCATTACTGCTCTCTGATTAACGGAGCTTAAGATTTATAGTGCTTTAAGCTACTGTTTTCTTTGAACCTCACACGTAGTCCAACACCAAATCAAGCCTAGCCTGTATTCACAGTTTCGTTGCTCCACTCCCCACCATTGTCCAAACTCTCTGCCTCACTGCCGATTCAGCTCAGAATTCTTTTAGCAGATGATTCTGCTTGTCTTCTTTTTCGTTTCCTGCTCTTCCATGGGTGGTTGCCGGAATCAGCTTACTGCAGCAGTTTTCATCATGTTGCTCTTAACCCAGATATTCTGTAGTGACTTTACTCCTTGCTCTGACTTTTAAGGTCTCCAACCACTATGTCAAAAACAGCTGCACCAGTAATTCCAGCTATGCCACCCACCCTCTCTTAGGTTCACTGCACACCCCATTTCATTTCCCTCTTTCTTCTCCTCTTCAGCTACTATAAGTCAGGGCTATAAAATAGCTTACACCTACCTATCCAAGAAAAAAAAAAGCTGGTGAGAGATGGAAATTTTAGTAAAGATGCAACGTTATCTTGTATATTACATGTAAAAATAAACTAGATATTTAAAATTAAATTTACTATCTTACTGTTTTTATCTGTATTTATTGTAAAAGAATAATGTTTGACTATTCATAATTTTCCCAGATATTGATGAGTGCATCCAGAATGGAGTTCTTTGTAAAAACGGTCGATGTGTGAACACAGATGGAAGTTTCCAGTGCATTTGCAATGCTGGCTTTGAATTAACTACAGATGGAAAAAACTGTGTTGGTATGGAAATTGCCCGTTCCTTTGCAAAAGATTTTTAAAGGATATACGTTTTTATTTAGAACCGTATATACTATTTCCATGAAAGCTCACACAACACATATGTGAGAGTTCTTCAGATGACTTGGGTAAAATGTAAATGCATTTAACATAAGACTATTAAAGTTGAAAGGACAGATTTTTTGGAAATGTTATAACAAGGAATAATTTACTGCTTCTGGAAATTTCCTGTGCGGTATGTGTTTAATTGCAAGTAGCAGTTATTCTTTGTGATAATTATTAGCACCTACTATATCTCACATGTTGGGACATAGACACTGACAAGATAGAAAAGGTCTCCTTCCGCCCCGCATGTGGGGGGATATAAAAATGTTTGGCATGTGTGATAACCAAATCTCTAAATTTATGCTCCTGATGATGTCTCATAGTGCAGCAGATACCAATACCCCAGAGAAGTGTTCTCTTCACACAGCAACACGTGATATTTTACTCACTAATGAAAATCCAGATCCTTTCCCTTGCAATGAGGTTTGTCATTGCTTTATTCTCTCTCAGAAAAGAAACACCCCCTGAAGTCATATTGCCCTTTTTGGTGCTCAGAATAAAACACTGCTTGTGGTTTATGTGGTTTTAATAGCCACTAAACACGAAATTTATTTAATTCTTTTCCTTTATGTCCTTTATACTAAAGCCCCTTCACATTCTCTACACTATTTGCTCTCGGCTGTCATTCATATTAGAAAAAAAAAAATCCATGAGCACATCGCTCATTTATGTGGGGGAATTTGGCCATTGTTTGTGAAAGGAGAGGGAACTGGTTCCCTCGAGGCTAGCGATGCAAGGCACTCTCTCTCCTTCTGCAGATCACGATGAATGTACGACTACCAACATGTGTTTGAATGGGATGTGCATTAATGAAGATGGCAGCTTCAAGTGCATCTGCAAACCAGGATTCGTCTTGGCTCCAAATGGGCGTTACTGTACTGGTATGTATGGCTTTGAGATAGGAAAATAACCTTGATTGAAACCATCTTTTTTATTTGAATGATTCATGCAAGAATCACTTCAGTTTCTTCACGTGGATTTCATATTATTCACATCTCGTAGTAATTCAGTAAGGCAGGTGTCTAAAGCTTCCTAGAAAAACACACATTGTGGTCTAGGGAACAGTAATATCTTTACAAAAATAATAATGGTATAGGAAAAATTAAGGGAGTGAAAGATTAGTTCCAGCAAGTCTGGAAGAGACAGTGTAGAAATAATTTCTCTCTATCTCTTGCCTAAATAAAAAAGAGGAAGAAAAAATCTTGAAAGGTTTTCATTTTTATGTGTTCTCAGAACTAGATTTTCCACTGTCATTCATAACTCATTTTGCATTACAACTTTTCCACAAAGCTAAGGTACAGATCATTTGTGACTATATGGTTATCTAAAAATCTTACATTGATTTAGTAAAGAAATAATTTGAATATCCCTGTCAATTGTTTTGTTTATAAAGCCATTTTGAAACCCAAGCTCCACTGATAACTTTAGTAAGAAAAAATATGCCTCTTGGAAATAAATGAAACTATATTATGTTTATACTCACAATTGGAATTTAGTAAGTAAGATGGAACAAATTTTGCAGTTCAAACTTAGAAACAAGTTTTTTTTTGGTTTTTTGGTTTTTTCAGTTTTCTCCTTTTTGACAGAATTAACTCCATGAATGCTTTCGGCTTTCAATTGCACAAACTTAGCTGAATACCAAATAAGACTCATAACCAATCCCTGTAATTTCAGTGAAATTCCAGGGATGGTAGAGAGAGAAAATCAAGGCTGATTCTCATGTTTCTGAATAAAAAATGGCTTCTTGACTATTCAAGACAGGGAGTACAGGATTAAATGGAAATATTGTAGCTTTGCTGATTGGACTCATGGCTGCGATGCCATCTCGGGGTTGGCTTGTTAGGATTTAACTCAGGATATGAGATTAGTGTTGTTTTCCAGTGTGCAGCATTGTGTAATAGCATGGCACTCTATTTCAGCATTTCTTAAGAAACTTAAATACACCTATAAAGATGACCTAGATCTTACTAGTTTCTGCTTTCCTGAAATAATTTTTTTGTTAATTTGCTTATTACGAATGTAATCTGAAAGACATGAAATGTTCATAATTTGGCAGCCTTGTGTTTTGAAGGCTGTCTCATCTTTGGGGGAAGCCATTTAATGTCGGGTTACATTTGACAAATTCCAACAGGTTGACAATTAGACGAGATACCCCAAACTGTTTGTTATTATGAGCTGATAAAATTAATATCAAAACAGCATCTATCTTTAGTTAGAATTTTGTATGTGTGTACATAAAAGATAATTACAAAAGTTTACCTTCGTTTTAAGAATTTTTTTCACTTAATTAATGTGAATTAAATATTATTTAGTATTAAGCAGGGTTGACAAATAAATAATGAAAAATGAGTTTGTAAGGCTCTTTTTTTCCTGATGGGTAAAGTGAAGAAACTTTTACTTAGTCTTTCTGAAAATGTGTTTCAAAAAGATGCATTTAGATATAAGAGTTGTTATCAAATGTATGTGTTCTTCCACAAATTACAAAATTAAAAACAGAAGGTTGATAATCTGGAGGGGTGGCAACAGGTCAACTCTGTAATAAAGTTAAATTTACCCAGTAATGACCCGGCTTGTGTTCCCCTCTGGGCAGATGTAGATGAGTGCCAGACCCCAGGGATCTGCATGAATGGCCACTGCATCAACAACGAAGGGTCCTTCCGCTGTGACTGTCCCCCAGGCCTGGCTGTGGGCGTGGACGGACGCGTTTGTGTCGGTGAGCGAAACATTCTCTAAAGACCCCAGTGTCCAAATAATCTTTGAAAAAGGGACAGAGAGAGATCCATACTATGGAATAATATTCAGCCATAGAAAGGAATGAAATACTGATACATGGGAAAACACAGATAAGCCTTGAAAACGTTATGCTACGAGAAAGAAGCCAGTCGCAAAAGACCACATAGTGTACGATCCCATTCATAAGAAATGTCCGTAATGGGCAAAGCTAGAGAGATAAAGCAGATTAGTGGTTAGGTTAGTGATTGCTGAGAGCAGAGAGGATGGGAGTGGCAGGAGAAGGGAGTGAAAGCTAATAAAGGCTATTTGAGGTGATGAAATGTTCGATGGTGATGGTTATATGTATCTGTGAATATGCTAAAAATTATTGAATTGTGTACTTTAAATGGGTGAATTCTATGGTATGTGAGTTACATCTAAATAAAGCTGTTTAAAGAGAAAAATGGGCAGAGAGCCCAGCTAGCTCCCTTCAGAAGGCCCTGATGAGATGCAAGTCAAAAATGCTGTAAAAGGAAAAAAATTGTTCCTAAACCAGCATCTTTGATAATGTTAGTTAACTGAATTTCTAAATACGATGGATTTAGATTTTGTAATTGATAGCAAAACATTCAATGGGGAATGTATTTATGTTTAAGCAAACTTTTGTTTTTACCCAAAATTTAAAATGTAAATAACTTATACCATAGAAATTGGACTATATTAAAAGCAAGAAATGTTTTTGAATAGTTATTCCTCATCACTGGGGAGCTACCTACAGAAACAAGGGAAGGGTAAGAGAGGATATATGTTTAATTCTAAGCCATTCAGAATTTCTTTCGGATACTTTTGTCAAATAGGTTCCATGAAAATCAATCACAGGTACCAGTCATCAGCTTTAAAGAGGCAGGCAAAACAAAAATGTCCTTGGCATTTCAAAACCCAACCAATATGTTCTAATGATAACAATAGCAGAGTGAGTTAGTTGTGAAAACGCATTTAATGCGCTTTCATGAGACCTCTAGAGTAATTTAGCCATTGTGCACCCTCCATTTTTCAGGTTATACAGTAAAAGGAAGACATCCTCATTGGTTTAAAAGTATATTTGAGAGAAAGGAAATTCCTTCTTAGATATAGTTGATAAAACTTTACTCTTACCTATGGGAATTAAAACATTTTGATCCCGAAGGAAAAAAAAAGAAGCAACAGCAGATGGAAATAATCCGTCCACTTAGTTCATCCACTCTACCCACTCCAGGATTTATTTCAGCCTGCAAGATGTCGGCACTTCGCTCAGGGATATTTCAAATACAGCAACGAGAAGAAAGTAGCTCCTTCCTGCTTAGACAGCTAAAATATTTTCATTTGCTTCATACACTTAGTTGCTTTTTTCCTTTATCTAAATGATTCTGTTGAAATCTACAATGAGTAAGAAATCAGTTTAGGAAGGAGAAATCATTTTTCTTTTAAGCAACTAACATATGAGTAGTTGTTAGGAATTCCTTGTCCAAACATAAAAATTCATTCTCTTGTCCACATACAGAAAAGGCAACAGAAATTGTTGGAAAGCCCTCTCCAGTGTTTCGCAATTGTGGTCACTAAAACTTTTTAAAATGAAAAGACCATTTGTTCTCTGTGTGAAATTATATATTACTGTTCCCATAACATGCTAGAGGTGTTTTCTTCATGTCTTCTGCCTTTGGTGATGTTTTTGAGATCCACTGATGGTTGGAGTTAGAAAGGAATCGCTAAGATGAGTTATTATCAGAGTTAGCACTTTAATTTTAGATTTCTTTTCTGTTTGTTTGTTCATGTTTGTTTCCCAGATACTGGGATGTGAATTTTTATTTTCAGAAAATTAAACTATTGTTGTAACTAGTATGTTGAAGAAGCATGACTCACAGACAGGGTGTAAACAAAAGGCAACTGTATTTTGATCTCTCATCCTTTTAAAATTTACCTTTAAATTTATTCAGTAGGAGCAGTTTATCCAATAATAAAAGAAGAAAACTCAGGCCACCCCATAACTTTACTATTTTTAGATAACAAACAATTATATGACTACTTTACGTAATGAAAATAATCTGAATTTGGAAATTAGAATGTCCAGTACCATATGATAGTTAGTATTCTGAACTTGATTTTAAGTTACAACTTCCCCTCTAACCTTAGACCTTCATGAGCAAGTTTGCTGACTCCTCCAGGGCCAGAGTGTGGGAGGTGAGAAGGCGGAAGCACTGATACTATCCTAGGATAACTTCAGAATTCCTGGGCTTAGCAGATGTTTAAAGCCAACTTCTTCCTTGCAGGCAATTTCAAGGGTACCTGAAAGCATTCAGCTGCCCTTCTGGTGATGCAGACACTGCATTTTTCTCCTGGCGGCCACTCCTCACCCAACCTCTGGTCTTTTAGCAGTCCACTTCAGATAGACTCCCTCTGATAGTGTCTCATCACCCCTCCACATGTCATTTTAGAATCCCTCTTAATATGGCCCGCATCTAATCCGTAGGACACACCCACATTTGCCCTGTTAACCACTGAACAGAGGTTGATCTCACCTCCTCCTTTGCTCCTGCAGTAGGAATAGCAGCCACTCGCCTGTGCCTGCTGGGTATCCCAGGCAGAGGTGGGTACAAAGCTCTTCAGTTATTCCCTGCAAAGCTCTTTTCTCTTGATCAGAGATGAGGAGGGAAACACTCTCAACTCATAACCTAGCTCTTGCCAAAAAAATCCTCTCTTAACTGCCACTCTCTTAAACTATTTAAGTCCTTGATGTTGGGAGAGGTGTGAGGACTGGGTCACTAATTTTCCGTGTTCACTTCCTTCAGGATGGAGTCTCAAAATTCACCCTGTTATTTGATATTTAGCACCTGGGATTTCAGTTTAGTTTCCTTTGTAACATCCTGTTACATTAGCTTAAAATATGTTACCGTTTTTCTGAACAGTTTGAAGTTTCTGTCAGCTAAAAGGTTAATTTTCTTTTTATCATCCCAGTTCTGCTACTTACTAGCTGTGTGACCTTGGGCAAGATCCATTACCTCTCTCTGCCTCCTTTCCTCATTAGTTGTTTTGAGGATTAAGTAAGTTAAAATTAGAATTATCTAGGTAAAGCTCTGAATGGTGTCCGGAACATAGCAAATGCCCAATAAGTTAGCTCTTACAGTTATGATTCTTTTATGAAATTAGAATATGTAGTTATTATTACAGTTATTATTGTTTTGTTAAATTAGAATACTGGCATCACGTCTAGGGCATAGTCTTAGAGTTGCCGCTTTAAGCAATAAAGAAAAGTTGATACTAAAGAAGAAGAAAAGATTACCATTTTGCCTCCGTAAATACTTTACCAACAGCGTATAGAATCTGATAATTACTTAAGAAAATCCTTAAAAATTACAATATTTAAGAAAGAAAAGGCATGGAGAAATTTGATAACATATGGAAAAGACGTAGCTCAGCATTTAGGTCCAATCTCTTGCCAAAGCATGGAGCACATTCTGATTGTGCCGCTGGGATTGGCGCCTCTTACCCTGTCCACCTGTGAACAGTAGTGGCTTAGTTATATTCGAAGAGTATAATATGAACTAGTATTCTAGCCTGGGGTCTTTAAGCAGGAAAGGGTCAACTGTCCTCATTAAAGATAGAAGAGAGAAAGTAGCCACCATTTCTTGAGTATTTCCTGTGTGTCTTGGACACTATGCTTAATGCTTAACAAACACACTCTCATTTATCATATAAACTCTGTCTTTATTTAATGAATAAGGAAAGTGTTAAGTAATTTAAGTAAGGTCATCCTGCAGGGATTGGAACCCAGGGTAATTCATGTCTCTCAAATTCTCACGTAAGTTACGCTAATTTTACTTTTTCATGGACCTTCTGGAGTTGTTAACCTATGATACAAAGTAGTATGTACCCGGTCTCACTCTTCCAGTGAATACTATAGACTTTTTATCGACCTGCCTCTAAAAATTGTGTGTGGCTTATGTTCTTAATATGAAAACAGAAATAACTTTGAACATTCTATGATACCGTCAGAGAGAATTGGTGACATCCTAAGAACTCACAAAAATCATATTGGAAATCATGAACTATGTTGTATTTGTGCAAATTGGTCTTTGCATCAGGTCCTACACTGTGTGTAACTCAGAGCTGACTTTAGCAAACTCAGCCACAGCAGAAGCAGAAAGGAAAAAGGGCAACATGTCCTTCCTCAGAGTTGGTGGGGTAAATCTCACGGCCCTCTTCCATGTGAGCATATGCACATCTCATTGTTTACTGCAGGCGTAAATCACGTTGTTCTAATGAGTAACATCACCAGATCATAAGCAGTCAGTAGGTGAATCACTTTGCATAATGAGCAGATAACATTATTTCCAATAAGTTGTGAATAATTGTAGATATTCATAATAAGGATTATCTCTTTGATGGAATTACCATGTCAGCATACTGCTTGAAAGCTGTACTTCTCTGGCCTTTATGATGATCTGAGTTTTTTATAGTTCACCATTTACTATCTCATAAAATTGTAGCGTGTTTTATGAAAATTTAGAGTGAGAGTACTAAGCAGGATTGCTTCTTTCGGACATGGCATGACGTATTAGAAAGAGTAAGAATTTTGAAGGTCACACAAGCCCAAGTGTGAATCCCACCTTAGGCAGTAGATAGTCTGGGACTTCCAGCTACTTTTGTAATCCCTCTGAATCTCACCTTCCTCATCTATAAAATGTGGCTAATGATCGCTGTCCTCTGGAGTTGTTGACCTGAATGTTAAGAGAATGTCTGTAAAGCAATTAGCACAATGCTGAGGACACATAGTGGTAGTTCTTATTTTATAACTGAATTTATTGCGATTCTGAGATTAAAACATAGTCACAACAGTAAACTGGGAGTTGAAAAGAAAGCCCACCTAACTCAGAAAGTTGAAAGAAGAAATCTCGTGGCCAATCAGTGTCATCTCCAGGTAGTTTAAGTTCACTGCACTCCATTGTTCATGAGAACTTCTAAAATAGAAATAATAGCAAGTGTCGTTTAAGTAGAGTATAGCCCGTTATTAGAGCTCAAAGTGTTGTTTATAACTGTGGAAATACACCTGGTTCAATGAAAGACCTGTGAGGATAAGTGGGATAATGGATGCTTGTGTAGCACGTAAAACTCCTTGGAGAAAAAAAGTGAGTTGTTGATGTGGATTCATTCTTTCCCTCACTCAGCAAACATTTGTTGGTTTCCTAACACTTAGATGCTGAAGATACAAAGAAAAAATGGCAGATGCCCTCTACAAGCTTCCCATCTAGTGGCACTTAGGTTAAAAGAAGCATCCAGTTTTTAAATCTCTTTGTCTCTATTGCTCTCTCAAATCATTGTTCTTCTGTCTCTAGATACTCACATGCGCAGTACATGCTATGGCGGGATCAAGAAGGGAGTGTGTGTCCGCCCTTTCCCCGGCGCCGTGACCAAGTCCGAATGCTGCTGTGCCAATCCAGACTATGGTTTTGGAGAGCCCTGCCAACCGTGCCCTGCTAAAAATTCAGGTAGGCACGCTTGCCAGTTTCACATCTGATAGAGAAACTAGAAATGTAACATTAGGTATTTGGGCAGAGAATACATCGGCTCTGAGGTGTTTTGTCATTATTTTTAATTGAAGAAAAGAAATCCAAATCTGTGTTGGCATGTGAGGCGTGTAATAAGGAGATTTGGCTGGGATTTACCTGGGCTCTCTGGGCAGAGAGAACACACGGTGAAGAGAAAAATTTATTTGTCCATCCTGTTAGGATTGTTACAGCAGATTTTTTTACATGAATACGTTAGCTTCAATGTCCTTGATCTTTGAGGTCATTGTGAAGATAAATAGCATAAAATCTGCTTGTCACTTTCAAGGTTATAATAAATTCGTGAGAAGCTGATCTTATGTATTTATTTTTAATCGTGACGCAGAAAGGTCTTAGGCTGCTGTGTGTCAGTAGTTCCAGTCTACTAGTAGTCTATCAGTAGTTCCAGAAAGTCATAAGTTTCATTATTAATTTTATAACTATAGGCACATTACATGGTTTAAAACATTACTATTCTGTGGCTCTTGTTTGTTCATACTTTTATGGAACCTGTGTTGCGTATATGCAGTGTACAGGAGGGATTAAAAAATAAACACGATCTCTTTTTTTCTTTAAAGTTGGGACTTGGTGAGACAGACATATAAATTACAGTTTAGTGGGATTAATGCCTTTAAAGGGACATAGAGAATAGGGAGAGCACAAGGGAAGGAGTAGCTGGTTGCCCAGGGAAGCTGGGAAAACATCACGGATGAGGGGGCATGTTTAGTTTGGTCTTGAAAGAAGGAATAAGAACTTTCCAGGTAGAAGATGGAAGAAAAACATTCCAGCAAAGAACATGGCTTGTAATTCTGTTAAAAATTCTAAATGGATTGTTCAAACTTTAGCAAAATAATTACAGTTCATCTAGAAGAATTACTGAGTATGACATTTTTAAAAAAGAGTTAATGAAGAAAATTTTCCCCTAAATATATTAAAGTGAATTATGCATAGTATGAAAGAAGTACAAAAATTGGTAACAAGACTACATAAAAAGATCAGTGAACTAATAAAATGAATCTAGAAACAGATGTGAATATAAATGGGATATGATAATAACAGCATTTAGATCAGCGAGGAAAAATTGAACTAAATAATGAATACCGTTGATAAATATTGGAAAAAAGCTGAAGTTAGCTCCCTACGTTAAACCTTACAAAATAATTTTCTTATAGAATATATAATCCTGTTATTTTGTAATGGTAAAGGACTTTCAACGCAGACACCAAAGACCATAACTTACACATATAAATTTGGAAAATATTTTCCTTAATTTATAAGGAATTTCTGTTAATCACTAAGGAAAGTTTAAATCCTCTGTAGAAAAAATTGCAATGTACACAAACAAGATTTCACAAAGTAGACATGCAAATGGCAGAGTGCCCTATAAAAAGACACCCAATCTTTCTAAAGTTAAATTAAAATAAGATGTCGTTTTTGTTTATTAGATTGGTAAAGTATAGATGATTGATTTTTCCCACCGTTGAGGAAGGTTTACAAAACTGGATAGATTCTTCTGCTGTTGATAGTAGGGTAACCTGGGACCCTTCTTGAGGGACAAGAGGACTATCAGAAACCTTAAAAGGGGCATAAACTGAGCAGTTTTAGTTCCAAGAGAATAAGCTAGTACCATAATTGAACTTCATATTACTTATTATAATTGCTGAAAATTGGACAAACCTGATTTCATCATCAAGAGATTGATTGAATAAATGTGGTACATCTACATACCTGAGAAAAAAACTATGAAATGGTCTGTTAAGTGGGATGTTAGGATGAACTGTCTGTGATAGCAGGGGATCCAAGCCTGTTCCCCCACTCCCACCTGTGTGACCTGGGCAAGGTACTTCACATCTCTGTCCCCATTTTCTCAGATGTAAAGGAGGGAAAATAACAGTATCTAGTTTTGGGTATTGGGAAGATAAAGTAAATTACTAGATGTAAAATATTAGAAGAATACCAGGCACATGGAAACTGCTTTTATGTAAGTGTTGTCTATTATTATTTTATTATTGAGGGGGGAGAAAAAAGCTTAAAAGCGATCTCCATAATACAACTTAGATTTTTTGTGTTTCCATATGTAGAAAATATCTGTGACATTTATGAATATTTTAATGATATACAGAG
Organism: Equus quagga; assembly: GCF_021613505.1. Classification (NCBI taxonomy): domain Eukaryota; kingdom Metazoa; phylum Chordata; class Mammalia; order Perissodactyla; family Equidae; genus Equus; species Equus quagga. The sequence continues at coordinate 88,233,887 of NC_060273.1, forward strand.
TGATAATCACAAGTGATTTTATTTAGTTTCTTATGCTTATCTATGATTCTTGAATTTTTATAATAATATGGATAATATAATATATAGTAATAATATATAGTAATATAATAATATGATATTAATATATTAATAATATAATGTTAGAAATGGTAAATTTTTTTCCTATAGAAATTAATATACGTAATTGTTCCTAATGATAGTTTTGGAGTTATGTGAGTGACTTGTGTATGGAACAGATATAGTTTAGAGTTTTTAATTTCTCTATTTGTTTTTATCATATAGCTGAATTCCATGGTCTTTGTAGTAGTGGAGTAGGTATCACTGTGGATGGAAGAGGTAACTCTATTCAATTCTTAATGTTATAGTAGTTATGTAATTGTCTAGCTTTATGATTCTATTACATTATGAATATGATTATATTTAATATTATAGAAATATATCCATGTAAAATAATAAGATACATTATGTCCTAGAACAATGGTTATAAGCTAGGTGATATTAAGCAATATGTAGATGCACATTTTTCACAGCAGAAATTTGTCTGTTAAATATGCATTGTTAAAAATGTCACTAACAAACTACACCCATGATTTTATGGGTACCATTGCTTAAGAAACATGGCTAGAGTTGCTATTTAGGTCTAAAAAAACAAAAAAGAGCAAGTCAATTTAAAGCAAATATATCAAATAATGACATGGTTTTAAAAAAAAACAATCTTTAAGAAAGAGTTAAGGATCACATTTGGGACATACTGCTCTAAAAATAAAATTTTAAGACTTTATGCCTAAGAATACTAAAGTGTTTCTATCCAACTAAAGTAAAATTCATTAAAATTTTCTTGTTTTAAATTTAGCAGTATGATTAACAAAGTTCCAATATGGAAACTTGAATGTTAAGTACATATATGTTTATAATTTTAAAGTTCTTTTATATGTTAATACGTATATAGTTCTATTTTTTAAAAAAAAATAAAATGGTAGGGTGCTGTTAACCTTCGCTTCACATATATATTCTTCCACTTTCATGTTTGAGAAGGCTTTAGACAAATTATAGATTAGTTGGCAGTAATATTGCATCTTTGCAATGAATATCAGAAATCAGAGTAAAGAAGCAGACTTTTACAAGGATGTTTCTCACAAAAATAAAATAAAAAGATTGACATTCCTGGAGTATTTAAGGTCTTCCAAATTCTAGAACAATACTTAACATCAAAATTTGAGCATAGTGAAAAATTTGATTTTTGGCCTATTCTATTTTTATTCCCTCTCAATATGTCCTCCCCAACAGAGTCAACCGCCTGTTGGAACTACTTTGTTGCTCATACAAGCACATTATTCCTCAAGTCCCACTGCCCATGGGTGACAGAAAGTAGTTATGTTCATGAGTTATTGTAAAACATCCTGTTCTCAAGCATCCATGTTTGCACTGTCCTCTCTACATATTTCAACTTACCAACAATGAGAAACATTTAAGTATCATATTACTTAGTTGACTATAACAAAATGATAATAAAATAGAAACATCCCATGTCTTTGGGGACCATAAAATTATATAGACCACCCTAATAAATCTTTGTGTTTTAATTATATGGATAATACCTATCAAGCTGAGTTTTCCTTTGGATTTTGAGCCAACAACTTATAAATGTTTTTATTAATTTTATCATAAGTACAGGCATATTACATGGTTTAATTCTTTGAGTTTCTGCCAGTTCCCTTCATTTTTCTTTTGACTTACCAGGGAAGTGTCCTGTATCTCCCAATTTTATCCTTACTCCTTATTTTCATTTCCTTCCCTTTTCTGAAAGGCAGGCAACATATGTGGGTTTTCAGAGTCAGACACTTCATATGTTGAGAGATCTTTGTTAGACCTGCATGTATCAACAAACATGTCTGTGAGCATTAAATTTTCAACATTTGACGCAGATATCAATGAGTGTGCTTTGGATCCCGATATATGCGCCAATGGAATTTGTGAAAACTTACGTGGTAGTTACCGTTGTAATTGCAACAGTGGCTATGAACCAGATGCCTCTGGAAGAAACTGTATTGGTAAGTTATCTGTTTTATTTATAAGAAAGCCTTTCATATAGTTTAACCTCATGAATTATAGGAGAAATCAAAATACAAATAAATCACTAAATCTAGAGATTTGAGAGTTTCTCTTGTTTCCTTCTTAGTATAGAGAGATATACAAACATGGGAATCAAACAAATTCTGTTACACAGTAACAAACTTCTTAGTGGTACAAATTAGTATTTAAATTTTTCTTTTCCCAAATGAGTGGACATATACTCTATTAATGGCCTGTTGTTTTTTCTGCATGTATCTTAATCTTACAATTTTTCACTAAGAATTGGGCTTCAAAAATTAATGGGGCAGTATGGATAATACAAAGTTAAGGAAATAAAGTATTACAGGTTGAGAGGACACTGACTTATAAAGAAACAACCAGTTGCTACAACATATCTAAACATGATAACTGAGATGGCTGTTTCTTTTTGTAATTTATAAGAGAATGTTTGAAGAAGCTTAAGTATGTAGTTCATATATTCAAGAATTTTTGAAGAATCTAGATTTTCTGATAGAACATGAGTCCGCTTTTAAAAATGAATGTTCTTTGATCCATCGTTATGCATAATAATTTTTACACCTAATCACTGATGACTGTTACATTCAAGCATTGGTGATTATGATTAGAAAGAAATACATTTTTTTGCGTCTGCAGTACTGGTTTTTATTATTGAACATATCCATTTGACCTTGAGTTGAAGACATATGTAAAGATAGATGTATAAAGCTATATTAAATATTTTGTACCTATTATAGATTTGGATACCTATAGGGAAGGCCACCAGCCAAAGATTACTGAACATCTATAAAAATATGCATACTAGCTAGCTTTTGTTCACCAAAGACAAAGTTGCTTCCAGCATAGCTTCCAAATACAGTTGAGCATATGAGTACCCTACTGACAACATGGAGATTCAGTGAGCGTTTGCACACTGAACATGGTTCATGGCACTACTTAAGTCTCTAGGTTAGGTATATCAATAATTTTGATAAAAATGGAACAAAATTTTACAAATAAAAATGAAGCCAAATTCCAGATTTAGTTGCTAGGGCTGCCATAACAAAGTACCAAAAACTATGTTGCTTAAAACAACAGAAATTTGTTGTCTCACAGTTTGGAAAGCCAGAAGTACAAATCAAGGTGTCCACAGGGCCACACTCTGTCTAAAGGCCCTAGGCGAGAATCCTGGCTCTCCTCGTCTGGCTTCTGGTGTTTGCCAGTAATCCTTGGTGTTCCTTGGCTTGTAGATGCATCACCCTATCACGTTCCATCCTTTCCCTGTGTGTCTTCACATCATCTTCCCCCGTGTGTTTATCTCTACGTCCAAATTTCCATTTTTTACAGGCACACCAGTCATGGTGAATCACAACCTACCCTAATGACCTCATTTTAACTTGATTACCTCTGTAACAATCCTGTTTCCAAATAAGGTCACATTCTGAGGAACTGGGGTTTAGGACTTCAACATATTTTTTTTTCTTTTTTGAAGGAAACAGTTCAACCTATAGCATGGAGTAATGGGTAAATAAATTGTGATGGAACCACTTGATACAACATACAATCATGGGGAAAACTTTGGTAATGTTTAAAATATAATGTTAATTTTTAAAAATCAAGATTCAGAATTAGAGCAAAACATAAGATCCAAAGGAAAAAAGATCAGATAAAACACACACAAAAAATATTATCAGTAGTGATGAAATTATGGGAAATAATTTCCAATCTCTGCTTTTGAAATTTTTACAAGGTCAGTATATTGTTTGGTAAGATACAATTGTTAGTTGCAAGACTAAAAATATAACTCAGTAAAAGAAAGTGTTCACCCAAAAGTGCAATTTTTCTTTTTGTCATTAACTACACTTGGAAAAATGAGAGTGTGGATGTGAAGATAAAACTCAATGTGAGATTCTTAAACTCTAGTTTTTGATGATATTTTCTAGGCTGTTCTAGATTGCTAAAGGAATATACAAAATACATCATTAATTTTCCACTAATAATCATTTCTGAGGTAAAAGCATGATGGAAAAAGATTGATAGGGGCTGGCCCAGTGGCATATTAGTTAAGTGTGCACATTCTGCTTCGGCGGCCCGGGGTTCGCCAGTTCGGATCCTGGGTATGGACATGGCACTGCTTGGTAAGCCATGCTGTGGTAGGCGTCCCACATATAAAGTAGAGGAAGATGGGCATGGATGTTAGCTCAGGGCCAGTCTTCCTCAAAAAGAAAAAAAAAAAAAAAGATTGATAAATACCTTTTGTTTCACTGCCATTTAATGCATTCTTTATTAGAATTTTAACCAGAAAGTTTTTTAAAACTACCATTATTTTTATTATCTATAAGTAAGCATGTAGGCAATGAGTTTAGTCTTTTAATATATTTCATTGGTGCTTTAAGATATAGCTAATAGAATACCACTACAGGACAATAAGTAAATGAAGAACTAAGTGGTAATGTGCCACTTCCAAGCTATGGCATACCTCCCAGGGACTTCAAAACATCTTAAAAGTAGCCACCAGCGTAAGAATGTTCCATTTGAATAAAACCGAAGGTGTTTTGCTTAGGATCAAAGAATGTGTTGTGAGTAGAAAGAGACTAAGTCAAAGAAAGAGGTGAGGAAAAAAGAAGTAACAAAAATAAAATGTCATTGGTCCCTGTGCTATACGTTTCAATGTGTGTATCTTCTGTCTTCTAATGGTTGCTTCCAGACATCGATGAGTGCTTGGTGAACAGACTGCTCTGTGACAACGGTCTGTGCAGAAACACACCTGGCAGTTACAGTTGCACTTGCCCACCTGGGTACGTGTTCAGGACTGAAACGGAGACGTGTGAAGGTAGGAGCTGTCTTCTTGCCTTAATTGTGGATAGTAAGTACCCAGATATGCATAAACATCAAGTACATTGATGAAGCAATATATAAAGAGTATCGTTTGAATGTTTTTATTTTATCATTTCTTTCAGCTCATCTGCTAGTTTTAGAAATAGCGTGAACCTAACCCAGTTTACGAATACCATCAGTTTTGTTCCATTCAGATAAAATATCAGTAAACATTTGGAACAAACATTTTGAAGTTTAAAAAAATAAGTGAAAGGAGGCAGTTTGTTTTACTCGCCGAAATAAAATGTCAGGTTTTGGTTTACTTTTTCTCTTTTTAAAACCACTGTGACACATTCCTAGAGGAACCAGAATTGTAATGGCAAAATCACCCCTTAGGCATTTTATTTATGAAATGATTGATATGCCACAGAGGTTGGCCCAGAAAATATTTGGGGTCTAAGTAAAAATGGTCACCTTAAGTAAATTTATAGTCCAAGAAAATCATCCTTTCCATTTAATAATTTAAAAGTTATCATTTGGGCTTATAGATCATGAACCAGTGTTTAAAAACTTCTTCCTTTTCTTTTCATCACATTTTTCTGCAGTGGAAGTTACGTGAATTGAGTTAAATTCTTCCAAAAGGCTTCATTTTTAGTGAGATACCAGTTAAGCAATGAGTGCATTCAATTATGTTTTTGTTTCTTGATCAAAGTACTTTATATTTCAGAATAAGCTGTTGTGTAACTACTAGTCATTGTTCCTTTTTAAGTCTCACTGTGTGGCCTACAGAAGTCTCCCATGACATTCTCAAATCCGTTAACTACTCCCAAAAGGTAACTTTTTAAATAGAGATTTCAGGAGCTGGCCCTGTGGCCTAGTGGTTAAAGTTCTGTGCACTCCACTTCTGCAGCCCAGATTCACAGGTTCAGATCCCAGGTGCAGCCTGCTCTGCTCATCAGCCATGCTGTGGAGGCCTCCCACATCCAAAGTAGAGGAAAGATTGGCACGAATGTTAGCTCAGGGCTAATCTTCCTCAAGGAAAGAAAAAAAAAAACCAGGAAGATTGGCAACAGATCTTAGCTCAGGGAGACTCCTCTTCACCAATAAATAAATAAATAAATAAATAAAATAAAGAGAGATTTCTTCTTTAATTATTTTGAATAGACCTTGCCTTATCTGTTAAAATACTTGTTTCTTAGTGACTCCAAAGCCAAGAAAACTGCAATAGTAATATTATGGAAAAAGATGTTAACATTCTCTCTTGATCTTATTGTTTAACTTCAAAGCATTCTTGTGAACAGAAACAAGTTAGGACTCAAAATGCCAAAACACAAATGACTCAGCTGAAGTCAATGAAATGCAATTACAAAGTGCAATTCTAAGTTTGGGTTGAATTGGAGGGACCACTGAAAAACAGTAATTAGCCTGAAGAAAGAAAAGAAAAGAAGAAAGAAAACCTCAGCATGAATGCAGTTTTTGTAAACTTAGTTCTATAACTGTCTCCGCTACTGTCCACCACGTTTTGCAGGAGCTCCTCAAAGAAGAACGCTCATTCCATTCCCAATTAAAGTACTTGAAGATTCACGTTCTCCATAGAAGGGCAGGGGGCACCCTTAAGAGCTTTGAGTATCTTTCTGTAAGATATAAAAGCTCTCTTTTTAAACTAGCTCAAGCTTCGCAAATGTATTCAATGAGAATCTTTATATTCTAGCACCACTCCCACCCCCTCCAACACCTATTATCCTTCAAAATTACTCTGAGAAACATTCTTTGTCAAAACGTATTCTAGCCATATTTCCTCTGTGAGTTTTTTGGAGGGTGGGAGAAGGGATTTCAAGAGTGTTTTTTTTTTTTTCTTTTTTCCAAACTTTCTACACTTTTGTCCCTCACTGCCCTTTATCAGTTTATCTATTGTCTGTTGGAGGATAAGCTTCTGTTAAATGCCATGAAATGGAAAGCAGGAACACCTTAGGCTATCGTCTTGATTTAACTGGGAAGCTAATGATTATTAGGACTGGTTTCCCTCTCCACAGTGACAGTACCCCTTGGTGCTACTGTGAGAGAGACACATAAATGGAGAACTAAATGGATAGTGTCTTTGATTCAGTTTGGTTAAAATTTGGTTTGTATACCAAATTGTCAGTGACAGTTATAGCATAATCCCTCCATGTTAACAAATGAGATGGAGTTAAAGGGCTTGAATAGCCGAAATAAGAATAAATAAAAGGCGGAGACGCGCCTGCTTACATGAACAATTGAGAAATAGGATTGAATGGTGTTTAATAGTATAATGTTGGGTGAGAACACAAATATTATGGCACATTAATACCAAATTAGGCCACAGTGAGGGTTAGAAACAGTGCTCTTCATTTATTTTGTCCAAAGGGTAATTGTTTCTGATAAATCTGAGCCTTTTCTTCAACGTGAAATGTATTTTATATCTGTCATTCATAAGAGAAGTTCATGTTATGTAAATAAAAGAGAAATGATAGAGAAATATTTTGGCTCAAGCCTTATGATGTTAGTGGAAATGAAAATGATTTATCATGAGAAACTGAACCAAATAACTGGTATTTCTACATTTTCTTCCCACTGTTTATTTGCATTTTATGAAGTGTTTTGCAAAAAAATAGACCCGAAGGCCATGAATCTCTTTTTCCCTTGGGTCTCCTCCTTATTTCTACCATCGCATTCACACAGTAAATTTGTCTGCCTGAAGCAGTACTCTTCATTCTGTTCCTTCTAAACTACTTTCCAAAGACTAGACAGGGAATTATTAGCAGCTTCATCGCAGACTCTAGCTTTCTCTATATATTTTTTCTATATTCACTAATTTTGCTTGTCATTCACATTTTCAACAGGCTATTTTAAATAGGTCATAGCAGTAATAATAAAGTTCTTCTGATATTTCAGACTGAAGTTACAAAAAATTTATTCTGCTTTTTCTGTTTGAGCTCTGAGAGCCTGTGAAAGTTAAAATTTTTACAGCAAGCACTGTGGTTTAGATTGTGTTTCCAGTGACATAACTAGTTAAATGTAAACCAGATGTGCTTTGAAGTTTATTTCCAGGAATGTACAGTGAACTGTTTCAATTCCTGGTTCCATGACATTTATAACATGAAAACATTGTATTTAAAGAAAAATTAAACAGTTGATATTTGTAGCTGTCATTGCATGTGTTTACAGTTTTTGAGTTCATAGTTGCTTAATTTAAAATAGGGATTTTGAAAATATATGATGTTGGCATTTTTCTTTTTTGGTAGCTTCTTACAAATGAAATTAATAGGTGACTTGTATATAGTCTGTGCTCAGATTAGTTATCTGCTTCCTTTTTGGCTAATTCCTTTTGTTGTTATTGTTGTTGTTGTTGTTGAAGAAGATTGGCCCTGAGCTAACATCTGTTGCCAATCTTCCTCTTTTTACTTGAGGAAGATTGTCGCTGAGCTAATGTCTCTGCCAATCTTCCTCTATTTTGTATGTGGGATGCCACCACAGCATGGCTTGATGAGCAGTGCATAGGTCCGTGACTGGGATCTGAACCAGCGAACCTCGAGCAGCCAAAGCAGAGCTTGCGAACTTAACTATTACGCCATCAGGCGAGCCCCTGTGTTTTTCATTTAAGAGGCTTTCTTGCTACACACAACCTGAAGGGAAGATGCATCTCTATTTCCTTAAACAATTTCTACTTAAGAATTAAATTAGTCCCTGAGTATTTCTTTAGTAGTTTGGAAGTAGCAAAACTGTTTTCCACACTGAGTTTTGAATTTGCATTTCAAGTCCACAGGCTTGCAAATCAACAGTAAACTCTGCCTTTTCAGAATCAACTTAGTTTACATTTGACTTGAGACCTTCAAGAGGAAGCATTACAATCTTCTAGTTATTTATTTGTATATTTTTCTCAATGTCGTATTTTATATTTAATTCAAAGAGATGTCTGGAAAAAAATAACTATTCCGGTGAATTTGGAAACCCTAGTGTTCAACAGAAATATGTCTTGAGGTATGTAGGCCTGTTTCAGACAATCAACCAAGTACAAAAAGAAATCTGTGTCCCCCTTCTTTAAATTGAGTGGTTGAATTTATACTGGAAGTCAGTCTTTGATATTATTTCTAGTAGCTGAATCTTTGATTTAATCTTAATTAACTCTTGTTAAACTGTTTCACTTTATCGGCTTACCATTTTCTTTAGTCCCCCCTTGAGAACACAGGCATACTCTAATTCTGCTTACTTCTGACCCTCAACAGGAAGTTAGCTTATGGTATATGGTTTGATTTAGGACTCAAATCAAATTAATGATAGCAAAGTTCTATTTAAAGCAATTAAAAGTTTTTTCTCTTTTTTATTTTACCCAAATCAGTTGCGCTTTAAAAACCTCCCCACACCAAATGTGTAAATATGACCAGGCTCAAGAGAGAAGAAGGGGGCTAAGGACTGGAGGAGACGCCCTACCTCATATTAGAGTTCCCTCCTTTTGCTGCTCACTTGTATCCAGGTGTTTGGAATTAAAGCCAGCAGGGTGATAGTTTGTCCCTAAAATAGGCTTTTTTAATTCTTCCAAAACCTCAGGAGCCATGAATGTCAGAAACAGTCAGCCTTTGTTTATGCACAGCATGTTGCACCTAGGAATATGTTGCTTTCCATGGAATCAGAATTCACATTTCCCACAGGACAATTACATCTTATGGTGGGGAAAATTAATCCAATTCATGTAAAGTTATAGTAAAATAGTGAAGACTCACATGCTAAAGCCTTTCCAAACAGACTGATTCCTGCAGTCCTACTGAGTCCCAGGTTGTGAATATGTGTATCCACGCTGTAAAATGCATGTCTCCATTCCCCATTCACTTTATGCCTCATGGATCCATATTAAAATTACAAGAGCCAAGTTTACCAGACATTCTGGCTTAGCATGGCTTGTTGGAATAATATTTTCCAGAAACACATGGCAGTTCTAACAGAATCTTTTCCTTCTGGATTGTAGATATAAATGAATGTGAAAGCAACCCATGTGTCAATGGGGCCTGCAGGAACAACCTTGGATCTTTCAATTGTGAATGTTCTCCTGGCAGCAAACTCAGCTCAACGGGATTGATCTGTATTGGTAAGATGCACACCCCATGCTGATGTTTCAGTTTCACTGCAAAGATAAGCAGAGACCTCCCGCCTTACTGAGGATCAAACAGAACATGATACAGGAAGCTAATTACCTGATTAGGAGTTTCTTTAGTTGTTTTCTCTTGTTATCAAGATAAGAGTAAAACATGATAGCATAAACTGGCGAGGCTCTTAAATTTTGTTCGAACCTAGGAAGTGTTCCTTTCACATAAGTAGATATAGTATGCTGTAAGTTATGAGCATTTCCGTCCCACAGGCGGTTGTATGCCTTAGACATCGATACAATCAAATCCCTGCTAAATACTTTTTATAAACAACCTTCAGGGATAAAAAAAAAATGTGGTAGAATTTGGACTTAGTTAACAGAACAAGATTTTAAACTTTAAACAAATAGAAGTTATTATTTTTTCATTTCTCCAATCAATTGCAAATTTATAGGCTCCAAGGAAGAGAAGAAAACGGTTTCCTTGCATTTGGAAATCTCTAAGGGAGAAAGATTCCAGAATTTCCAAACTTTTAATATATCTCAAAACGTTTAAGGCCAGGTCTTAATAATGACAATAGGACATATATAAAATGAGGTAGTCTGATCTATTACTGTAAGGAACAATTCGGCACATATCAGGGAAAAAAACTATCCCAGTCATTTTTCCTTGCTTCCAGTGTCTGTCCTTGTTGGCTAGGAATACCACAGTTCATATCATTAGCTAGTGTCCTTCTTTAAAGTGAACTAAATATGTATTTCCAGATAGGAAGATATTTCATATTTATATAGTGCCAAATAAATTGGCAGTTTTTGTTTGTTATCTAGCCAATATGAATTTGCAATTTAATATCTGCCGAAGACAATAGTATTTTCAGTATTATGTCTGATGTTAACAATATTTAGCTGGATGCTAGAGTACATTTTGTTACATGAAGAGAAATAACCAAGTCCAAAGTTATCAATGAAAACCTCCACTTTGGAAATGTCAGCTCTTCACCTCGCAGTGAAGTACAGCTGGTGGAATCTGAGCCTTGCTCAGCTCTCCATATTAGGAAATAGACTGCCATCTGCCTGGGGCATTACTTTTTTTCTTATAGAATTCCAGATTGGGTTGGGGGAGGCATGTGGGTTGGATCTGGTAAAGCAGAAATATTTTTGCTAAGCCACAATTTCCAACTGAGAGAGAGTCATTTTATTATGCAAAGGAAATGAACTCAGCATTAGTCAATTAATGTCTCAGAAAACTAAGTCTATATGCCACTTGGGTATCAAAGATATCTGAATTTTTGCCTCATCATAAGCACTCCTAGTATTTTGGCCTTTTACCCTTATATTTATTAATGAAAAAAGAACAAAGACTTTTTATTCCAGAGTCATTGTATTGGATAACTAAATAGCACTGTATTTTTCTCAGCCAGTGTTTTATGTGTTTTCATTCGTTATGACCAAATTTGAATATCCCAGCCTACAGCTGCTCAAAAAGAAATTTACTTAACATTTTAAAATTTGAGACATTATTTTATATGCCTTTTTAATTAAAAACAGAATTCAAGTTCTAGAAAGGAAATAAATAGTAAAATATACATAGGAAAGATTACAAAATTTTTTAATGGGACTCTCAGTGGCTCTAATGGGTAATTAGCCTGCAAACTGCTCTTTCATAGGATCCAGTTCTCTAAATTTAGAACTGCATAAAATTCCCTGAGGTAATTACTGATTTAAAATTAACTTAGAGCATAAATGAATTAGTTACTTAGAATATTTAGGGATCTAGAATCTATTCTGCGAACTTCCTAAATATAAATTAATCTTAAACTGTTCTGTAAACTGCTTGAAAAGACTATTGTATTCTGGTTGAAAATGATTAAATACAATAGAACAATGTATTTGATTACTCTTTCCTGCATTACACTGCTCACATCTGATAACTCTATGTAATCCAGACCAATTTTCCACACCTTTGGCTTGGGTCTGCGTTCTGTATTCAGATTACACGGACGTGACAAGGGCAGTGACTTCTCTGTTGTCATATCCCGTGGTCTATTCTCCTTCCCCTTTTAGCCAGTTAGCAGTGTTGACACAGTTCGTCACTCACCCCTTCTCAAGACGTTTTTCATTTTTGGCCTCCTCTTCTTTTCCTTTCTCTTTTCTGGCTCCTTTTCTCACTTTCCTTTGTCAAGTCTTCCATATCCTCCTGCCCTCCAACGAAGTGTCCCACAGGTCAGTCCTTGGACCTCTTTGCTTCCCTGTCTACACTCGTGCTTAGATGGCCTCTGCATTGACTCTCAAATTTCTCTCTCCATCCTCAGCCTCTCTAATTTCACACCTGCATTTCCAACTGTCTGCACGGTGTCGCCATTTATATGTCTAACAGACGTTTCAAACTTAAGTTGTCTAAAACATAATTCCTATCCTTCAGCTTGAACCTGTGTCTCCTAGAATATTTTGTGTCTCCACAGATGACAACTCCATTCTTCCAATTGCCAGCCCCCAAACCTTGGAATCATCTTTGATGCCTTTCTCTCAAACTCCACACTGAATCCTTCCATCAGCAGATCTTATTGATTATACTTGAAGTTTGTACATATTTCAACCTCCTCTCTCCACTGCTAACAACAGCCTCCAATCCAAGCCGCCATTATTTCCCTTCTTGATAAATACCGTAGCCACTCTTATATCTTTGTTTTCTCATATTTGCCATCCTACAGTTTATTTTCCACAAATTTACCAGGTAATCTTTTTAAAACATAAGTCAGAATATGTCCGACATGTCTGGAACGTTCTTCACCTAGGTTTCTATGTTTTGTTCCCCTCATGTCTCTACGCAGCTGTCACATTCTAAGTCAGGACTTCTTGGACCACCCTAGATAAAATAAGCGTTCTCCCCCTTACAACCTCAAGACTGCTTACTCTGCTTTATTTCTCTCAAAGTTCTTAACCAACACCTGAACATATTACCATATAATATCTGTATCTAGTACGTGTGTGTTTGTGTGTTTATGTGAATCAATGGACTTTGTGACTTTTAACTGTTGAAACAATAGCAGCCTAAAGAAGCGTGGTGTTACAGGGTGAGGGCTCTGGAATCAGACTACGAAAGTTTGAATCTTGATGCTGACACTGTACGAGCTGGATGACCTTGGGTAAATTAGTTGACCTCTGTGACCTCTGTGTTCCTCAGTTTTCTCATCTGCAAAGTGTTCATACCCTATAGGATTGTTTTAACCAGTAAATAAACTAATACACGGAAAGCCTTTAGAATAGTGCTTGTCACTGCCTCAATAAATATTAGCAATTACTGTTACAATTTATCTTATTCAAAATGATGACAGTCAAGGTGATAAATCAGTAATTAGTCTGGGTCCTTAAAAGACCATTTAAATACACAGTAGCCTGACTCAAGCATCTCTTTCCTCTGTGCTATGGAAATTACAGGTTTAAGCCCATAAAAAGCCTGTAATGTGAGGCCTGATACAAATGCTGATGAGCAAGACTTTTTCATTTGCATTCAATTTTTACCCAGTTTGAGTCTCAAAACAGAAAAAAGCAAAGTGACTGTCCATCTCCTGTCCACATCCTTGCCTCATAACTTTTGTATTCAAGGACAGAGTTGTTTGTTTTGTTTTCACCTCTATCCCAGAGGGCTTGGGGTCTAGGTAACTTCCTCTTACCTGCTACTGTACTCAGTAGGAATCAGAAATTACAGCTTCTCCCTGGGTGGGCCTGCCTCTGTCACCCTAATTCTCTTTCTGTATTCCTGGTTATGTTTTGTTTTAATTGTTGAATTTAGCAGTAAAACTTTATCTGCCCATATTATTAAATGATTTTTAAAGTAAAAATTATAGGACTATGCTTTTTATTATTTTCCAAGTCTGTGTGCCAAAATATGCTGTTACGGTTTTGTTAATTGTTTTCCACATCACCTGCAAAGGAGTCACCTGAGGGGTGTGTCAAATGCAGACTCCTGGGCCGCACACCTGGAGACTTAGGACCCTGCATTATAACAGGAGCCTCGGTGATGTGCACACTGAACTGAGAGGCACAATACCGCAAGAGAAACTGCACATATGATTTATTTCACCCAGTTAGTATTTACCATGTCAGTTTTCACTGGATTCCTGGTCACCGCTTCAAAATCAGTTAATTAACAGTCATTTAAGGAAGAACTTAAATTTGACATGGAGACATAGTCTAAAAGGTTAGGAGTAGTTATCGCTAGGTAGTTGGACTACGGGTGGTTTTTATATTTTCTTTGCTGTTTCTTCAGACAGTTTACCATAAGCATGTGCTACTTTTTGAACTAGAGATAAAGCTTTACATATGTATGCCTAGGAAAATGCCTGAAAGAAAATTTATCAAATATTAGCCCTGGTACATCTTAGTGGTTGTTTTTTTGTAGATGGTGTTTATTTTCTTCTTTGTCTTTTAGATTTCTTTTTTTTTCCCAAATTATTCATTAAATAGTTATCTTCAGTTGGAGAAATACTGGTTTTTCTCTAATAGAACATAAATTGTGTGTGGTTTATTTGGTGGGGAACTAGGAGACAAGGAGATTATCTGAGGAATTTTATTTGCTAAAATCTTAAATATCAAAGCATTTATCATAAAAGATAAAACTTAGGAAGATTTTTCACACACAGAGTGATCTTATCATGGTAATGAACTGTGGTTCTGAGAATCAGCGTAAAATCTTATGCAACAGCGGCCGCTGCTGGAATACCAGTAGATGTAACTGTGTTAATTACTGTATCATGTGAGATATATATAGTACCATATTTGATTTACATGTGTGTGATATGCTGTATTTAAAATGGATGTACATGTAAATGTGTTCAAAGGAAATGCTATTAAAATGTTTTTGAAATAATGCGTTTGTTTTAAACTGGATTATATTTTCTTCAGAGATGAGAGCTCCTCATCCTTTCGTATTCCTTTCCAGACAGCCTGAAAGGGACGTGTTGGCTCAACATCCAGGACAATCGCTGTGAGGTGAACATTAATGGAGCCACTCTGAAATCGGAATGCTGCGCCACCCTCGGAGCCGCCTGGGGCAGCCCCTGTGAGCGGTGCGAACTAGGTAGGGGCCTGACCAAGGGGCCTCTGGGCGTCTCCCTCAACGAGGCACCTTTTTCACTATGTATTTTCATAAAGAGGAAAACCACAAGATCATTACCCTCCCTAAAATGTTGTCTTTTCTGGGGAAATTTATTCACTTCTTGAAATAGGTGTTTGTTTTCTCCTTTTACCGTAAGCAGACTTGCTGATTATTTTAGACAAGGAAGGGAATCGTCTAGAATTTAGCTGCTAGATGACAGTCAATATCCTCCAGTATCCTTGTTTGCACATGTCCCAGTAGAACATAAGGTCTCTTTCCTTTAAATTTTTTACTTGTTTACTTGTAATTTAATTGGCAATGTGAAAGCAGAAAAGAATTGTAGGAAAAATTGTAGGAATCTCACTATGGGTCAGTACTAATGGAGTTACCCCAGCGTGTCATGTGCTGCACTGAATTCACCAGAGGGCAGCTGGAGCCCTTGGCCGCTACACCCCAGGCTGTGGTTTTTATTTAGTTCAATTTAAATTCCATTGTACTGTTTCTTGAGCTTAAGATAGATGATTTTTTTTAATAATGAAGTAAACGTGTGTCCTGTTGTTCTCACAGATACAGCTTGCCCAAGAGGGTTTGCCAGGATTAAAGGTGTTACTTGTGAAGGTGAGTGTATTCTTGGATGACATTCTAAATCTGTAGCACAGTATGTAAATTAACATTCACTCTCACACTTTGGAGATATTTATCATTTTCAAAAACCTTGAAATTTCAATAAAAATACTCCTACTTTAGAATAATACTCTTAGGAAACAGGTTAGAGTGTCCCATTTCTCCTCTTTGTGCTGTTGGATAAATTTTCATGAGGACATCACTAACCCCTAAGGCACAGAACGGCTGGCAGAGGAGCACGTCTGGGCTGTGTTTTATGGACGGGCAAGGCTGTGGTAATTTGCGCAGCTGGTACCTAGGAAATGCAGTGGCTACATTGTGGAATATTTCTGCTTAACTCAAGTAATAACCCACATTGTATTGCAGATTCGCTATGCTACAGAGGAAGTAAGACTACACCTGCTTTTTCTATTTCTAATATCTTTATCCCTCTGCTTGCTTTATTTCCCTGCAGATGTTAATGAATGTGAGGTGTTTCCTGGTGTTTGTCCAAATGGACGTTGTGTCAATAGCAAAGGATCTTTTCATTGTGAATGCCCTGAAGGCCTTACGCTGGATGGAACTGGCCGGGTGTGTCTGGGTAAGATTCATACCCTGGTGTAATTTATGCATGAAACCAGCCATGAATTCTCTTATTCTTTGGGCAGTGACCTGTCCAAAAGCAGTAGGTCTGTAACTGAAAAATTAGCTTTAAATGAGATATTTTGGGGGGAAATCACTAGAGGATATTTTTAAAGCAAATGTATTTAAATGAAATGGTTTCTGCATAACACAGAAAGTTGGTACTGCTCAAAGATTACAATTTCTTTAATCGGGTAATTTAGGCAGATTCAGTCTTTCACACTGAGTCAATGGAATAAGAGAACTTTGTATATTTTCAACATAGAAGAAAAATTAGAGATTAGTGTTTGAAGTTAACATTTCTAGCCTGTTGCAACTTAGATAAGACAGTGGGGAAGGTCATGTGCAAAGATGTGTGGCTTCTGTTGGAAAACATCAACTGATCCTGGTCCTTCCTTTACTACCTTCAGAATTAAATTTTCTTAATGCTCTGTTTTCTAACGATCTAAAATGAGGAAACTCGCTTTTTCAGCATCTTTTTGTAGAAGTGCTTTGGTGACCTTCTTCTTTATCAGTGTTGTGCTTGACTAAACTTGGGTTTCATGATTGAAAAAGAAACTTCTCTTAATACTATATTTTATCAAAACAATTTTTTATTTACTTAAGGGATTTTTTTTTCCAATTTGCTATGAAACAGTAAGTTTTTAGTTTGTAAAATAACTTTATGTAGATTTGAGTTTGAAGTTTAAGCTTGTAGACCAAGCATGAGTAATGGTAGTATTATATTCAGAGATCTTTAAGGTATTTAAATATATCAGTCATTTTTAAAATTACTTGGAAGAAAAGAAGTTTGCAACACTATCCAGTTTAGTTATTATAATTAACAGAAATTTCATTTTAAGTTAATTTTTGATAGCATATTTAAATTTGGATACAAAGTATGACTGTAAAATCATGAGGAATTGCTTAGAAATTATAATATCCAAAGTCCAAATAATAAAGAAAAATTCTTTTCAGAATTTTATTGTTAAATTATCTAAAAAGTTTAGAAAAAAGTGAAATATCTTTTGAAGATGATAAAATAATAGTCTCAGTGTGGTCAAATGGCTAATGAAATCAAGCTGCCTTCAGTAACCAAAGGCTGCAATATACGAAGATATATTATTGATTGTAAATTACCACTCAGCAAAATTAATTCCCAGTAACATCACTCAAAATCAAACCTTTTGTAGTTTTCTAAAAGGGTATATTGGGTTCTTCATCCTTGTACTTTGGTTAAATGTTTTTGTCACTACTTGAATTATGCTACAATAATTAATTGTTGCTGGGGGTGTGAGAAAGTTTCAAGAAGAGATTGGCATATGAAAATGGAAAATATTCTGAGAATAAAGTAGAGGTAAACTACTCTAACAGAAATTTATCTAAATCAGGAGTTCCAAACTCAGATGCTTGAAGGGACTTAGCAGGTAACATAAATGAATGAGCTGGTAATAAGGAGTGGTGGGGACTGCAGAAAACTGTAGAGCACATATACCATCTGAAGGTTTCAGAATTCATATTTTAATTTCTTTGCAAGCCAATCCAAACATTCACAGGCCATATGTGGCCAGTGTGCTGACAGTGTTTTGATTCCTGGTGTAAATATTGATATGGATCTTAGTAGTAAAGACACAAGATTACTCTGCCAGGCTATCATAACTTTTTACATACTTAGATCAAAAGCACTTTTTTTCCCCAACTAATCCCAGAACAGCTCATATTTTAGTGGCACTGAAACATGCTGAAGTTATTTTACTCCTTCTGAAGTGAGCAATACGAAAAAGGGATCATAGGTGATGATATGAAAGAGTGTTGTCACCAGGGACCCTTTTCTTCCTGAAGGTGTCTTGTGAGAATTAAGTAATACCGAAGGAGAACCCACCTTTGCTCTTTAAATGACTGTCATTATGGAGACCATTCCAGGAGGTCAGGGACTGAGTCTCAGCCCACTAGTATTTCTCCAGGGCCTGGCATCATGCCAGGCACTAAACAGAGGCTCAGTTTATGAATGTTCAGTGAGTGCTACAACTTAATCTCAAACTCTGATTTTGCTCTCCGTGTAGATATCCGCATGGAACAGTGTTACTTGAAGTGGGATGAAGATGAATGTGTCCATTCTGTTCCTGGGAAGTTTCGCATGGACGCCTGCTGCTGTGCAGTGGGGGCAGCTTGGGGCACCGAGTGTGAGGAATGCCCCAAACCTGGCACCAAGGAGTATGAGACCCTGTGCCCCCGGGGACCTGGCTTTGCTAACAGAGGGGACGTTCTTACTGGGCGGCCATTTTACAAAGGTAACTCTGTGGCACATTGGTCCCTCTGCCGGAAAACTCACCTTCCACGTTCTTTGAGAATTGATTTTGCTTTAAACGCTTGATTTCTCACTTTATTTTCTTTGTTAAATGTGATTTGTGGCCAACCTTATGGCCCAGGATTATAAATCACCTACATAAGATGGTATTGAAGTAAAGGTATAAAACAGGCTGCTAATCTTGCTTTTCTTCCATCCTTCTACTAGGCTTCTGCTTTCTTAGCACGGCCTGACTAGATGCAGCTCTGGTGTAGCAAAACGTTCTCCATCGCCTCTAAACTCTATAAAACAGATGATCAGAAATAATAAAGGGATCAGAACTCTTCATTAACGATACAGAATGTTTTTCACAATTGAAACTTTTTTGAGTGGCATCAATGTGATCATAGAAAATTTTGATACCCCCCATTTTTACTTGGGTACCTTATTTTTCATCGTGACAGATTTTTAACTTAAAATGATGGACCTACTCTTATCTCAACCAGCTCTGCATTTTGGCTTTGTTCTGCTTTTAGATATCAATGAATGCAAAGCATTTCCCGGGATGTGCACCTATGGAAAGTGCAGAAATACAATTGGCAGTTTCAAGTGTCGTTGCAATAGTGGCTTTGCTTTAGACATGGAGGAAAGGAACTGCACGGGTAAGATGGATCTTGTGTCGTGTTTGGTAAACCTTGGCTCCCTTTCTTTTGCCGTTTGAAAGTACTGCCTTCAAGAGCCCGTCTTCTCACTGAGAACATGCAAACTTCTCTTTTCATTTCTTTTCTCTACACTTAAATCAGTTTTCCAAACAAACTTGTTTTGAGAGACCTGCAAAGTAACATGAAACTGCTATTTGTTTTACGTACAAGAACATCATAAAAATTTGGTTTTCACAACATATGAGTACTAAAACATATAACCATTAAATCAACAATTGTATAAACTCACTATAGTATTCTGTTAAAAATTTTAGTTTGTAATAGGGAGGTTGTAACTTATTTTGCTCATCTGTGAACAGTTTCTTAATAATTTTGCTTCAGTCACCATCCATATCTTTATCCATAACCATTCCCTTTATTTTGGAAAGAGATGAAATTCCAAAATTTTCTATTAGATAGTATGACAAATTACACCAAACACTTGAAATATATCTCCAAAATCTCATTTTCAGAACTCTCTTACTCATGTTCTTTTTGGAACTTTCCTTTTTTTCCGGCCCTCACACCTGCTCCTTCTTCCTGATCTTCGTTGAAATGTCTCTCTTGACTGCTTCCTAACTTCTGTTCCATAAGGTACCACCAAGGCATTTCAGAACTGGCCATCTGGGCTGCTGAGTTCTGCTGCCTTGTCCTTCAACCCTGCCTCTGGTGCTGATCCCTGACTCCTAACCCCCGCAACCACTGTTTTCTGCACTCTGGGCTGCTACAACCTGGCTGGGTCGGGGGGTCTGAGGATTGCTGACAGATCCCTGCATTCCCCTGCAGCCAGCCCTCGTATTAGTGACACTCATAGTCACCTCTTTACGTCGCTTACTGACTTTCTCTCAGCACCCCTCCTAAACCTCTTCTGACCCACCCACCCTTTCATATCCCTTTTTTATTCCCTTCCTTCTTTATTGAGATCAAATCTGATTGGAGTACCCTTCTGTACCCTCCTCTCTGGTAGTAAGATTTCCTTTCCCTCCCACATTCTCTCCTCCGCTTTCAGAGAATGAGACATGATATTCCCCCGCAGTCTTCCAGTTAACTCCTCTGATTTCGCTCTCCTCCCCTCCTCCTGCTCCAAGCCCTCCTCGGCTAGCTTCACTCCTCTCTCTCCCACTTCTCCCCTTCTTTACTGGTTCCGCTCCCTATACCTCCAAACAGTTCAAAAGATCTCCTCGGCCCTTCCTTTCCTTCACGTTACAATTCTATTTTCCTCCTCTTACTTTTCAGCCTTCTCTTTTAACTAGCCATTCACTGCGTAACCTCATGGAATGTTGACTTCCACCCTCCCTCCTTCAGGCGCATATACATACTTCTGAAAAACACCTTTGTTGAGTTAAAAAAAATCTTTCTCTTGGTACAAGTTCTCCTTGACTTCTCTGCCACCAGAACCCCTGATTTTCTTCTCTCTTGGTTTCCATGATACTTCCTGTCACAGTCGTCCTTCATTGACTATGCTGTTGCTTCTCTAATCTTCACAGATTTCTTCTTGCCCTTGGTATTTTCTATCCTTCGGGCGTTTTCCAAAATCCTCTGCTCTCTCAGCATTCTTCCTCTCAAAATTGCGTCTACCATCATGACTTCATGGATGGCCGCTGCTGAGCTGACTCCTAGATGCCATCTCTAGCCCTCTGCTCTTCCTGAGTTTCACTCCCACATTTCTAACTTCCATCTGGACAGTTTCTCTTTGTTTTAGTCTCCCTTTACCACATCCCTCTCCCCAACTTCTTCTGCCTAGGGACTTCTTTGTATGGAATAGTATTACTTCACTCAGGATTGAAGCTTCAAACTTAATTTTGACGTCTTCCCCTCCCAATGGACAAGTGAAAAGTTATGCATATTCTTCCATCGAAATAGCCATTGCAAGTAATTACAGTATTTCTTCTAGACTATTGCAGATGCAGGTTCAGCTCCTCAGGAAACAGATTCTGAGCAGAGATTAGCATGCAGGAAGTTTATTAGGGATTGCTCTTGGGATCAACAAGTAGGAGAGGGAGGAGAAGGAAGCAGAACTGGGCAGAGGGAGAAGTTGGGCTGTGGTGCAGTCCCAATGCAGTCCTTAGCCCATCCCACTGGGAGCTCTGGAACTGGAATGGCCTGTCGGAATTGTCTTGAGTTAGGACAGAGGGGCCAGGCATTTACATACCTGCATGATCAACCTTTGGATACATCTGCCCAGAGAAGGGATATCTGTGGAGAACTGGTCTTCTTAGCTGAGGCATTTCCTGAAGGCAGTTTACATCTTGGGGCTTTCTGCCAGCAACAGTCCCAACAGCTGAGGGGAAATGGCAAGTAAGTCCTTCCTTCCTGAAGATGGAACTGGGCAACATGTCGCAGTATCTACTACATTACAGATTCCTCCAAGGTCTTCTCACCCATTAATTTTCCACAATCAGATCCTTCATTTTCATATCTACAAGGCTGATCATCCTAAAGCAGGGCTTAGATTGTATAACTTCCCACAAAACAACTTCTGTTGACTCGGACAATCTTAGACCCAGATAATGAAGCTCTGAGTACTTCCAATTGTGATTCCACTTATTTTTGGTATGAAATTAACCAAGTCACTTACTGTCTCTGACACTCACCTTCTTTAACTGTATATGAGAGATTTTTGTTGACAACACTGCAGTGTTGTGGGATATAATGTGAAAGGACAGTGGGACAATGGTAGCTGCCGTTCTCCACAGCATTTAAGGCCAATCTTCTGCCTGTGTTTGATGCTCAGTAATCATACCCATCCTACCTGTACTTGCATTAATTATCAACCTCCACAGTCCAGCCACTCTGCAACTTACCGTTCTCTGAAATGCATTGTTTTTCTTCACCTATGCACTTTATCTCTTGCCTTTCTATTTATTCCACATCTTTAAAGTTAGAATTTCTATACAGCCTTCAAGGACCAGTTCAAAGGCCACCTCCTTCAAAATACAAATTCTTGGTAGAGAATAGCTTACACACATACAGGCTTCTGAAAGCCTGGAGTGCAGGTGTGGGCTCTAGGCTTGGACCAGCTGCTTGCAGGAGCTGAGAGACCCCACCCTCACCTTCCGTCTGCTTGGCTCCCCCAGGCCTGTAGTGGTGGAGACATGCACAGGAGATGATCCTACTGCTTCCAGCAGCCTCTGCATCCAGGAGTGAGTCCCTAGGGGGTGTTAGAAACCAGTCTCTGAGCCCCCCTCCCCAACAGACACACACTAGTGATCATGTCTTGCCCTTGTCTCCCAGTAAACACGACTTCAGCCAAAAAAGCAAAAAGCAAAAAGCAGTGCTTGAATCCATGAGACAAGCACTGTGCTCAGCACTTAACAAATCTTGACTCACTTAATCCTATGAGGTGGGTCCTACTGTACTCCCCATTTTACATATAAGGAAATTGAGGCACAGGGAAGTGGATGATTTTCCCAAGGCCCTGTACCTGGTAGATGACAGAAGTGGGATTTGTACCCGGGTGTCTGGTTCCAAAGTCCATATTCTTTACACTGCGACTCCTACCACATCACATCAGCCAAAATTTGTCCCTGTTCTGTCACAGAACTTATTCTGTGTTCTTCATAGGGCTCTTACCACCACTTCCTAGATAGTATTTAAAAAATTAAAAGTAAAAATTAATATGCATGTTCTTAGCAGCTTAATTGAATCAGTGGTTTTTGTTTAAAAGAAAGTACTTACATTTTTTCACTACGGGGTATACTTGGGGAAATAGAGAAAAACCAAAAGCTGGAAGAAAACAGAGACTGAGACTCCTCAAGAGAGCTTGCGTAAGTCATCCACTGACAAATCCTGTGATAGAAAAACTTCAAAACTGAATTCATCAAATTAAAGAGATGCTGGCAAAAGCGTTTTTTCCCACTGTGAGAAAAAAATTTTAAATAGGTCATGTTTTCTTAATCATATTTTATAGACATGACTTCTCTATTTAAAAATCTTAGTTATAGGCATGAGAGATCTCTCAGAGAGTCCTGTTTTTGAGAATATAAATGCTGCTATTGAAGATTCTTATTTACTTTAGTTTATAAAAAGTGACAAACAAATACATCATTTTTCGTTATTTTTATTTTTAAAATTAGATCAGTAGGCTTTTCACATCTGAATGTGACACAAAAACACCAATTGGAGCATTTTCCGTGGCCCTGCCGTATATGTGTGTTCTCTGGCTCAAGATTAGGTGGCCACATCCGCTTCTGAGGCTTGTCTCTCTGTGGTCAGCCAGCCACCCCTGCTCAGAGGCAGCGTCCCCCGCGTGCTTCCCCCAGGGTTGGACCCGGGCTAGTATCGCAGAACCAGCATGACCTTTGTGTCGTGCGCGGGACTTCATCCATGCATCTACTGCTTCCGTGTTTGCCACCTGCCTTGTTCGGCTCATACTGCAGTTGCTCGGTTCATCCTGCTGTTACCATTTCTAAGCCACAAAGAGAAATCCGCAATTCCAGAGTTCTTAAAGGCAAAAAGGCACCACCTGCCCGTTGGCCATGACAGTTTTGGCAGTTGGGAAAGGAATGTGTCTAAGGCCCTGTCCCCATCTAGCTGATCTGCAGACATCCCCTCCTCCTGCTACCTACTGACTTCTCCAATATTTCAAGTGTGCTGCACCTTCACACAGAAGGCCAAATCTCTCTCTCTGTTCTTGAACACTTTCTCATCTCGGTGTCTTTTTTTATTTCTTTGAAACCCTGTGAATTAGACATCGATGAGTGCAGGATTTCACCAGACCTCTGTGGAAGTGGAATCTGTGTCAACACGCCGGGCAGCTTTGAGTGTGAGTGCTTCGAAGGCTACGAAAGCGGGTTCATGATGATGAAGAACTGCATGGGTAAGCTCCTCCCCTCCAGTCTTGAAACAAGTCTAGCACAGACACGTCAGCTCGACCTTGGCTTGTCTCAGAGCTGTTAACAGCACGCTTGGCAAGGAGCTGTGGTGAGAGGGAGAACAGATTTAAATGTCAGACAGGAAATCTGCTCCTAGATAGCTCTTGGGGAGCCTCAACCTCTTGGCGCCTTAGTCGCGGTGAGATATTGAGACTGGGTTCTGTTTATTCATAAAATCTAAAATCAACACAGACTAACTACTCAGGAGGAATTCATGTAGAGTGTATGGCATTGTCAGGTGACCCCAAAATTTATATTCAGTAATGCTAATCCCGTGTGATTTCCCTTATTTGTGTGTTATTATGAACTCTTTTGGTATTGCTCACCTTTTAGCCCACTATTTCATTTTCGGTGGCTTATAGGACTTACTTCATAGGACAGAGTAGGTGATCAGGCTAAGATTTTTCTTTCACTTTAATTAGATGTAGACAGCAATGTACGGTATCTTGGAGTTTAGGATTATGTAAAGCTAATATTGCTTATTTTTACCTCTTGTGATTTTGCTCATTTCATAAAAGTAAATTCCTTGATAGCTCACTATCTTTAAGAGTAGAACTTTTACCATTTATTCACTGATAGTAGAAAAAATGAGGGGAGCATTGTCCCATGTGCTATGAAGCCTGTCTCTTACATTGAGTCACGCTTAGCTCAGATAATGATCCTGTCTCCCATGCCGTATGCGTGAATATTTTTTCCTCAGAGTTCTTTAATGGGTCTCACGTTTTTACCTTGCAGACGTTGACGAATGTGAACGTAACCCTCTCCTTTGTAGGGGTGGCACCTGTGTGAACACTGAGGGCAGCTTTCAGTGTGACTGCCCACTGGGACATGAGCTGTCACCGTCACGTGAGGACTGTGTGGGTGAGTTTGTCTCCTCAGCGTATAAACCCACCCAGCTCAACTGGTAAAGATCATAAAGATCACAGGTCAATTCTAATAAACTTGTTTTTGGCACGTGCAATCTAGCTGATTAAAAGTTAGAAATTCAGAGTCCCTGCATTGGGATTCAGGCTGTGTGTTTAGAGAATGCTTCGGTGACACACTCTGATGAGCTGGCATTCTCCTGGTTACCCTCTTTTTCATGACAAGCACACTTGAAGGGACCCTGAGTGAGGGAGCCTGTGGAAGGCCACATAGTTCCCTCTCCCAGGTAGAACGTTATGGCAAAGCTACTCCTTTTGGAAGGCTGCTCCCTGATAGTTCAGCTCTGCAAACACCTGTGCTTCCACTCCACACAGTCCTCTCTGCATCCCCGTGTCTGTCATCACGGGACCTTCTCACGTGTGTGAGAACACGTGAGTTCCTCCCACTCACTCTTCTCACAGAAACACTGAGGTCTCTTGACTGGCCCTGAGCTCAGCAGGATGGCAGAGGTGGCAGGAAAGACTAATGGTCTTGGAACATTTCAACCTACCATTTTTCATAAATATACAAAGGCCTCTGGGCTTATTGTGTTCTAACTGGCTTTCAAACTTTGATTTAGCCTGTAAACATTTTCTTCACAGAAAATCTTTCTTGAAAGCGTAAGCAAATACAACAGTTTAAAATAGAGCAGATCGCACACCCCCATTTAAAAACGTAATTTAAGCACACCTCCCCACTATACCTATATTTATTTATAAGCCCTATTTATATCACTGTGCTAATGTATTAGGTGAATCTTAAATCATAGACTAAACAGATTTTTTTAAAAGATGAATTTAAAAGTTTTAAATATTTTTATTTCATTTTAATAGTGATACAGAAAGCTTTTTCACACAGATAATTAAGAACATTTATTCCTGGTTGTGATGCAGTGATTCAGAGATCTTTTTCTAAGGTCAGTTTATTTTGTTAATTAGTTTTGATGGATCTTCTAGCTGAAAAAAGTACCCCTCAAAGATACAATGTACAATAGAAGATATATATTTTTGCACATTTAGTAAAATATACATTTAATGATCATAGACATAAATCCACATGTCGCATAGTCTTCTTAGTAATTTTGAGAATTTGGGATGAAGTTCTCATTATGTCTGATTATTTTGTCATTGTTTTTACCTTATATTGTGTCTGACAAGTAACTTGATCAGGAAAAATGTCACTCTACTATTTTCTTGCTGTTCTCTTTTGATTGCATTATTAGTATTGGTTTATATCATGGATCTTTGCAGTTTATTTATGACTCTGGCCCATCTTATAAGGGTTAGTTTATTTTAAAATAGGCAACATAATCTGTAGATCCACCTAAGATGATGAAAACAGATAAACAAATGAGGGCCCTGTTACCAGCCCCTCTGTTTTGTGGAACTAACCATCTTTATTCAGGATACCTAAGTTATTTAGGCTGGGCAAGCATGTCAGTGTAAATTCATGTATTAAATATTAGCGAGCTTCATTTCCAGGATGCACTGGATGTGTGTGATCTAATGTGGTAGTCACTAGCCACATATGGCTATTTAGATTCAATTAAAATTACATAACATTCAAAATTCAATTTCTTAATCATACTATCCACGTTTCAAGTGCTCTGTAGCAGCTACGTATTGGAGAGCACAGATAGGGAACAATTTCATCAGTGTAGAAGG
This sequence comes from Equus quagga, assembly GCF_021613505.1. Classification (NCBI taxonomy): domain Eukaryota; kingdom Metazoa; phylum Chordata; class Mammalia; order Perissodactyla; family Equidae; genus Equus; species Equus quagga. The sequence continues at coordinate 88,260,623 of NC_060273.1, forward strand.
TTCTACTGGACAGCACTGTCGTAGATGGAAACATCAGAAATAGAGATTCCAGCTGTTTCTTTGAAGGCCCCAGGAGAGCATCTTACTTCCCCCTGAAGTACACAAAGTCCTTCGGAGACCACAGCTCCAGTGCAGCACGTTCTTGATCGTTTAAGTGATATGTTTATTGCATAAAACATTAATTCTGCGTGTCTTTTTCTAGATGTTAATGAGTGCTCCCTGAGTGACAATCTCTGTAGAAATGGAAAATGTGTGAACATGATAGGAACTTATCAGTGCTCCTGCAATCCCGGATACCAGGCCACGCCGGACCGGCAGGGCTGTACAGGTAAGGGGAGGCCAGGCGGGGCTGGAACTTGTATTCGTCCAGTCAGCCTAGGAAATTTCTGGTAGTGAATAGACAATGAAGTCGACGGGCTTCCGTTGTCCTGAAAATGAATCTAAGAATGGAGGCAGATCTCTAAGATGCCATGGTTTGGTGGTTTTGCAGAGGCATCTCTGTTTTTGTTATAGAAAACATCCTAAACCCCATAGTTATTGTATTTCTGAGTCCTTTAATATTAGGTGACTGGAGCTAAATGTCACGTGGAATGCTGTCTAAAAGGAAGTAAAAAGAACTAAGACTAATGGTATAATGATAAATCAGCATGAATAGTGGGGAGAAAAATCCAAAGCCATTTAAGCATTATCAGTTTGAAAAAAAGAAAAACTTTTTATCTTTTCTTTTGTTAAGGAAGTAGAAAGTAGCCCTGACAGGTAATGTGGTGGCAATGTTGTTTTCACAGACATTGATGAATGTATGATAATGAATGGAGGCTGTGACACCCAGTGCACTAACTCAGAAGGAAGCTACGAATGCAGCTGCAGCGAAGGTTATGCCCTGATGCCTGATGGGAGATCTTGCGCAGGTACAGAAAGGAAAATACGCAGATTTTGTACACCTAATTAATTTTGTCTTACAAATCTCACTCCAGATATTTTGAGTGGAACTGGATGGAAGAAATATTTTAGCTTAATAAAAACCACCGTTGTTTTCATTTGATGTTAATTTTGTATCATCAGATATTGATGAATGTGAAAATAATCCTGATATCTGTGATGGTGGCCAGTGTACCAACATTCCTGGAGAGTATCGGTGTCTGTGTTATGATGGCTTCATGGCTTCAATGGACATGAAAACATGCATTGGTGGGTACCATAAGAACAGGATAAATATTTACACACACGTATGCATGCACATCCACATGTACATTTATGCACATATATATAAACATGAGAAGAAGAGACTTTTTAGTTATTTTAAAAATTCAAACCATGTATCAGGAGATGTGAAAGCTGAAAAGGCAGAATTATTTGAAAAAATCCTTAAAGACAGTCTATGTATCTGTAGTACTATGTCTTGCAAATAGATTATATTTTGAATTTTATCTGTGTCCTGCAATATGATGCTAAGTTTAAAAGATAACTTTTGAATTCCTAGGATGAACAAGTATTAACCAAGTTATTGAAAATGAATTTTCTAGATGTGAATGAGTGTGACTTAAATTCAAACATCTGCATGTTTGGGGAATGTGAGAACACCAAGGGATCCTTCATTTGCCACTGTCAGCTGGGTTATTCAGTGAAGAAGGGGACCACAGGGTGCACAGGTAGGTCGTAAGCTTGTATCCTCTGTGTTTCAGCTTCTCATATTTCAGAGGCCAACCTTCAACATCCTTTGTTCCCTGGCACCTCTTAGACTGTTCCCCACACCAGGCTGTGACTGTACATAATGAGTAACTGACCCAGAGCATGTGTCATGCATTTGGCTGGTATCTGTGCTAGCACACCATGTCAGCCGCCCTGCCGTGGAGTTGGCTGTGGGTCTGGATGCGGAGTGAGAGAGTAGCTGAGGAGTCTGGTCTCCATGGTTCTGATGTGCTTCTGGCGGCTCTGGCAGCAGCGTGCATTTTCTTAGTAGAACTGTTGCTCAAACAGGAGAATCCTTAAGAAAGGAACACCAGAAGACCTGGAGGGATCCCACTTGTTGCTGGGTTTTGCAGTTCTTCTAAACTAACAAGACTTAATCTAGATTTCTAGTGAGACCCTTTTCCTCCCTTCCTTTCCCCATCTTTTCCTCTCTCCTTCTCTCTTCCCTTTCCATTTGCTTTTGCCCTCTCTTCCCCTTGCCAACATTTCCTCTCTTTTTTTCTATCTTCACTTTCTTTCTTTGCTCACACTGTCCACTTTATCCTTTCTTTAGTAAATGGTTTTAGCCTCTTGCATAAAGGTGGGGGCCTAGGAAATCCCAAGGTCAGTGCTTTGGACCGGGTGTTTCTCATTGCTCAATGTAAGGCCCTTGTATGCTATTTTGTTCAAGGCAGGTCTTGGGTGGCTTAAGCTGCAGCCTAGCCCTTAAGCTGCAAAGTAATGAAATAGTGAAAGAAGGGGTATTCTGCTTGTTCCTCGCTAGTGAGGTTGATGCCAAGCCAGAAGTTGTGTGTGATTTCATGTGTGTGATTTCAGCATCTATAATATGTAATCGTTGAGCTAGGTAGAACAGACTGTTCTTTCTATTGTAGAAAGCTTTGGGGAACCAAAGCTACTTGGTTTATATACACAAATATATGAATGTATGTATGTATTTGTGTATGTGCATATATCTATGTGTATATATACATGAGATTATATAGATATAGATAGGTAAAAGCATCTATTCACTTTCAGATAACATTTCCAGTGAATATTTTTATATATCCTCAAATAAATAGAAAAATACATACTAAAACAATAGTTTTCAGAGACTCTATAAAATATTGTACTAATTCTGAAAATGACAAATGATAGAAATTTTAAAAAGAGAATACAGTATTATTGTAAAAAGTCAGGCTCATTCTTCATAAAAAATATGTAACCAATATTAATAGCAAAGAATAGCAGAGTCTCTTTTTGGGACTAAGATTTCTCTTGACATCTATAATCTGATGCGTCTACGTGGAGCTTTGTCTGGGCCCAGACAGGGGGAAGGCCTGTGGGCTGGGTAGGGGCTGACATGCATATCTACCAGGGGGCAGACGCTGTTGCATCTCCCTTCAACTGGAAAATGGCAATTTCTTCTAGGAAAGGGCTTGTTTGATTTGGATCATGAACTTGTAAATCTTGCTGGAGTCTACGGAAATTAAAGATAAAAGTGATGTTAATGTTTTCTCTGTACAGTTTTAGATATCTTCATATTTGCTTTAAAATTTTAACTATACAGAAATATATTTGGGGGTAGAATTAACTAGCTTGTATTTTATCTTCTTCATATTAACTGTGGTTTCTCAGACGTGGATGAGTGTGAAATTGGTGCCCACAACTGCGACATGCACGCCTCATGCCTGAACGTCCCAGGAAGCTTTAAATGTAGCTGCAGAGAAGGCTGGGTTGGCAATGGCATCAAATGTATTGGTGAGTTTGCAAATGCAAATATTCTTTGCTGAGACACAAAATTCTTAGAGGCTCTTCTTTGCACAGTTATTAATGCACGTGCATGAATAGGAACATGCTCTTCACTTTCATTTATTCTCTTGAAAATCAAAGGCTATCTTTAGTTACAAGGTAATTCCTGCCGGGTTTCCTTTAACCTTGGTATAAACGATCAAAGTACAACAGTATGCCTTGGCATCTGCTTTTTAATGTGTTGTTCTTCAGTAAAAATTATTTGATGTGCAGCCAGAAATCCGAACAGCTGTATGATGAAAAATGACTAATACATTTTTCCAATCTTTTCATAGAGTAATCAGTGAGATTTAAAACTCAGTGAAATAAATGAAGGGAATGAAAAGATTTTTTCACATAACCTGTCTATAGTAAGTGGTCAATACCTGCTTCTTAATAGAGTTCTTCTTCCAGAGAAATCTACATCATTTGTTGGATTCCAAGAGGTCTGGTTTGAAGAAAAGAAAGGGAAGGTGGTTGCCATTCTCCCAGCTTTGTAGTTCTTGAGCCAGTCTACTAAGTCTTTTATAGCTGTGAGGCAGACCACTGGATTTCACCCTTGGTATCATTCATGGTGCTGCTTAATATGCTCAGTGTTTCACATGCCTCAATGATAAAGCATTTTTCCAACTGGTAAGAATTATCTGGTCAATTTAAAATAGAACTAAAGCAAGCTAAACTGACTTCCCTATGATTACTCATTAAAATGTTACAAGCCAGCAGAAAGTATTAAAGGATAGCCTTAAGACCTCTTACAATAATATCAGTTAATTTGAACATAATTTCTCATCCATTCAATTGTTTTATACTTGTCAAATGTTTATGAGCTGACTACAGATTTGAATTATCATAGTTTCCAAATGACTTTATTGAGTAATCTTCTTTGATGACATCATTAAGTCCACTAGCTACCCACTCTAGCCCAGCCATCTCACGTCATTAATCTCACAACTTTTCAGCCATATCCCCATTCCCATTTTTCTAGTCCCATTTGTCTACCATTGTTCTGTCTTCTAGCTTCCCTTTTTTGTGCTTCTTGTCCATCTATCACTCTGGCCAACCAGTGCAAAATAGCCTGACTCCAGTACAAAAGATTTAACCATATCCAGGCTTCTCTACTCCAAAATGTCATCATCCAATTCCATCCACTGTTTTCCATCTCCATTCCCCTGCCCTAGTCACAACCATTCTCTCTCTCTCTGTCTCTGTCTCTCTCTCTCTCTCTCTGCTGGATGCTAAAAGAACCTCTTTATAAGTTTGTTCATTCCCTCTCTGGTCCTCCTACAATCCATTCTCCACATAGCAGCCAGATGAATCTTTTAAACCATGGGTCAGATCTCTTTACAATTGTTATTTTAATCCATTGAATTTAGGATAAAATCTAGCTTCCTTTGCATGGGTTACAAGACCCTACAGCATCTTCCCATTATCTCTCCAGCTTCATCATCCATCACTCTCTGTCTCCTGCATTGTGCTTTGTCACTTTGACCTTCTTTAATTTCTTTGTCACACCAAGCTCTTTTCCTCCTCATTGCCTTTATATTTGCTGTTTCCTCTGCAAGGAATACCCTTCCCTACTTCTATTCAGCAGGCCAACTCTTACCCATCCTCCAGTGTGAAGTTAACTAAAAATTACTTCTTCAGTGGGGCCACCCTTGTTCCTACAGTCCAAATTACATGCCCTTTTTATTCTTTCACTGTACCTTGTAATTTTTCTTCATGATACACGTAATAATATTTAATCTAATTTAACTTTATTTTATTTTATTTTCTGTGTTTAACATCTGTCTTTTCCATTAGACTATGGGCTCTATGAGGTCAAGAATCATATATTGGTTTTCTCATCTATAAAATGTACTTGAAAATTCTATGCTAATTTTCCTGCTCTGAAATTCAGTACTATCTTAGAAATTGATCCTCTTTTAGTGATAAGGGGACTGGTGATAAAATTTACCCTGAGTAAAAGTAAGAAGGAAATCCAGCACTGGTTTTCTTTCAACCATTAAAATTCTAGTTGATTAGATATCTCACAAAATGCTTGAATTCATCATTTTGGCCCATGTTTGTGGCGTGAACATTTTGGAGTGTGGGTCTGCGATCCTAGAGAATTAGAACTGTGACTGTACAGATAAACTGAAACACATTCCATTTGGCCAGTTTACATTTAAATTAAGACAAATGAAAATCTCTCTGACTGTTTAAATGTTGCATTTTCATTTCTGAACTTTATTGCTATGTTCTTTTGGCATGCAGATCTGGACGAATGTTCTAATGGAACCCACCAGTGTAGCATAAATGCTCAGTGTGTAAATACCCCAGGCTCCTACCGATGTGCCTGCTCCGAAGGGTTCACTGGAGATGGCTTTACCTGCTCAGGTGGGTGAGAGTCCTGACGTGTGTTCTGGCATGATTTTCATGGGACACTCTGTGTTTTCCTGATCTGAAGAAAACTGTGGTTAAAGGAGGCTGAAATCACTATCTCTGTTTTTACACTTGACTTACAGGTGAATATGTATCTTTCTCTTACATTAAACACAAAACTTGGAAAATTATCCAAAATATTGGTGAAAGTTTTAAAATATTGACATTTATTACAATCATTTACTGTTAATAGTTATCATTTTCTTGTATTCATTTATAGCACAGTTGTCAAAAATATCAGCTCTGTCTGAATCATACCACCTGGATTCAGATCGTGCCTGTGCTGCTTACAGGTTGTGTAGCCTTAAGTAAATTACTTAACCCATGCGACCTTAGTTTCCCCATTTTAAAATGGGCATAGTAATAATAATATCATTTATTTTTTCTTTTTTATCACTAAATGAATGACATGTGGGAAAACTATTCAGCTTCTTATGATACACTATGTGACCTACCCAATCACTGCTATTTAATGTGTTTATCAAAATCTCAGTTTATCACATGCTATTGAAAGTATTAAATGGAATAAGACAAGTGAAGGGCTTAGAAAACCACATCATAAGAGCTCAATAAATGTTAGCTGCTACTTAGCTGCTACTCATTCCACATTCTTTGAGGATAAAACATCCACTCATTATAGATAAGACGAGATCATCTTGCTGGACACAAAGTATAATACTTTCAAGATTGTAAGATAGGTGTTTCTCAGTTGAATTTCACTACGTACTTTAAACCCATAATTAAAAGATAGACTAATTTTTTCTAATTATTGACATAAAAAACACAGTCTCATTTGCAAATCTCTCTTTAAGAAAACATGTTTATTCAATTTTAAGGCTTTATTACTTTTAAACATTGGATATTCCTCTTTCTTAGCATTTCTCTGCACTGCGGTGGGAAGGAAAGGGCACGGCTTTGGTGTCAGACACAGCTGTACTTAGATCTTGGCTCAGCCACGATTAGCTCACAGTGACTCCTCTGGCTCAGCTGGCTGCTCTTAGCCTCGAGTCCTTCCTCTTCTAAACCTCACAGGATCGGTGAACTAAATGAAAACACGCCTGTCAGGCAACTAGCACACTCTCTGGCAAATATCAGGTGCTCCATAAACAGTGATTTCTGTCCTCCCCCCTTTTTCCATTTGATAGAGTTAAATAAATTGTCTTTACAGTCTATGAATAATGCCCATTTGCATAATTAAGTCCATTTGCATTAATTATATTGTCTATTTGCATTAATTACACTTTAATGAGTGTAATGACATGAAAGAAACTGCTCATTCCCATAGTGTCCCTAATTTGCTTAAAAATACTTGAATTATTGAAAGAATGAGTTGTTTGAATACTATAATATTTTCAAATGACTTAGCACCATTTTAAGATTAATTCCAATGTTATTGGTCATATCTAAATGATGTTGGCATAATACTGATGCATCAAAGGGACCTTGAAGAGAACTAAGACAAATGTGAGAGACACCTGCATGCCTCCTGTTAATCATATGATAATGGAATGTTAGGGTGTAGGTTAAAGAGCTCTACTATCAAGTTGTATACCCTTATTTAGATGAATATGATTAATTGTCATTTCATGTTAATGAGCACTCACTCAAGCAAGTGAAATTGATTAGTTATAGATCAAGGAAAAAATGTATCATGCAATTTGGAACTTAATAGAGGTGTAATTTGCTTTTGCCCACAGATGTTGATGAGTGTGCAGAAAACATAAATCTCTGTGAGAACGGACAGTGCCTCAACGTCCCGGGTGCATATCGCTGCGAGTGTGAGATGGGCTTCACTCCAGCCTCAGACAGCAGGTCCTGCCAAGGTGGGTCACCAGGATTCCAACTCTTTTCCAAGTTGGATCAACCACAGCAAATGAAACCACAAAAAGGGCTGGAACGGGCTCCACCTGGAAGCAGAATACACAGCACATGCTGCACATATAAAAGTCATTCGTTTAAGCATGGATTATTTTGCCGAATGAATAATGATGAAGGCGGCTTTCATCTCTTATGAAGTTTTCCTGGCCAAGAGCCAATAGTTGGAAGTTCAGCTCATTCTTTTTTCTTCTTTTTCTTTTTTTATCACTAAATGAATGACATGTGGAAAAACTATTCAGCTTTTAAAATATGATATATTACCTACCCCAATCACTGCTGTTTACTGTGTTTATTAAAATCTAAGTAGGTCATTTTTTGGCATTTACCCTCATGTTTTAGTCTGCTGTCTGTATGTCAGGGACTGGAGGTTCTCGTTAGGGACTCATCAAGGACTGCATCTCTTGCCTAATAGGAATGTCTCCTTCTTCTAAGTTATGACATCATCCCCTTTTCCTAGAAATCGGACTTTGTAACTAGTATGGTATCTTTCCAAGAAAAAGAATTTGTATTTCTTTTAAATTAGAGACTAAGTTCACTTTACATATAGTTTGGGCCATCATTGTCTTCATAGGGAGGACATGAAAATACAAACAAAGAAAGGAAAAAAATTGAAAACAGTTCATAAACCATAAGGCCTTAACAAAATTAGGGATTCATAGAAAATCTTTAAAAAAACAGCTCAGGCTAACTGCTGGGTGAAGCTTATAAAAGGAAACCAGGTTACAGGCTCTCCTTACACTAGTGTCTAATCAAATGAACAGAAATAGTCAACACCAGCATACACATACACACACACACACATACACACACACACAATTCACCAGCATCAACCAAACAAAAACAAATGATACAATCTGGGCTGGTTCAGACTAGAGCCTCTCTCTGCCCCACTACCAGGAGTTGCACTGAAGAAAGAAAGTGTGCCTAAAAGATCATGGAATTTTCCATAAATTTCCACCAATTTTGAAAGAATCAAAACACGAGAATGAATAGTAGGCTCTGGGGAAGATGATCTTAGAAACTGAAAGCATTCATGCTTTTACATTGACCTGCTAGATTGGGCAGAATCTACTTCATTTTATACAAGGCAGCTGTAGAGTGAGCTTCATTTTTTTTCCCCAGCCCTGGTTTCTTCTAAGCACTGAAGCCAATTAGTAGAAAATGTGAGTCAGTGTGGTCATGGAACTACATGATTTATTACTCATGTCAACTTGACAAGAGTTAGTGGGAAAAGGAGCAAGTCAGCAGTAGCCAGATACTTTCACCAACATAAAAACTCAAAATGAATTCTTTATACATAAGACAGAATTTCCCCTTCATAATTCTATTCCTGTATCTGTAGCCTAGGCCCTTCCAAAACTTCTCTCCAGACCTCCCCCAAGGTGATGCTAAAAAGTTTCTACTTGCGTCACATGTTGGTTTCTCATAGTATGTTATTACCACAGAGAGAAATCCCAGTTGCCAGGGAAACTGAGAGTGACAAACATGCAGTTTACCTTCAGTTAGACCCTGTGCTCCATTTAGCTAAATGCCAACTTTTGAGATCCCAAAAATATAATTCCATGGTTCTGCCTTTTTCTCCTTGTTTTTGTTTTCTCTCTTCCTACACGATCTGGCTCATCTGGGCAGTTTCTCCTGAATTTGCTAATTTAATTTCTTGATGTCTTCCCATCTTATCATAAATATATGCTCCTCTGAATTAACTCTCTGATTCAACATTTTCCACTCAGCATCTACTTCTCATCGCAAATTCTCAGAACTTTCTATAGAATCCAAAAAATTGCTGGAGTTGGCCTTTTCGCAGTGTTCTCCACCAAAATGGGAGAGTGCAAAACCTGGAGGAAGCTCCTCAGAGACAAGTTAGGGCTCCATCAGATGGAGTGAACTTAGATAACAGACCATTTGGTATAATATCTGAAGAGAGAGCAGAGGCCAGGTTCATCCACAAAGAGCGCACACAGCTGCCTGGAGCTCTTCCCGTCCATGTTTCCCCCTGCCCCCACCTTGTGAAAGATTGGGCTACAGAACAGCAATTTTAAATGAAACCCATACCCCAAGCTGTCTTCCAAATAAAGCCTGGATAAAGAAGGGAGGTTGTCAGGAAACTCTATCTAAATTATATCAGAGTATAGAAAAACTCTTGAAAGAGCTGACCAAGTAATGTGTACACAAACTGAAAATAAACCATGGCAACTATGCAGGCATCCTATGGAAACAACAGAAAAACAACATACAAAAAGCTGATAAAGAACCAACCCAGAGTAGAAGAAATTTAAATTACAAGATATAACTATCTCAAGATAGCACTGTAGGATGACTTGTCTAGTCTAGCCTAAAATGACATGCCTGGTCTGCATTCTCAGAATATGAGGTAATTTGTGTACAAAAATGTCCATCCTCTTCCTGTGAGTAGAAATACAGATGATTTCTACAGCTGTACACACACATATATGCCTTCATTTCCATATAAATGAGGAGTAGTAACTTCTCGTTTATTGACTTTGAGTTAAAGCTTCATGGAAGAGTTTCATAAACTGATTTTATGACTTCAATTCAATAGAGATATTTTAATGAAATTTGTAAGAATGTTGGGTAATGGATGGTCTTATTATGTGCTATTGGAAAAAAAACTCTTTCCCTGTTTATGACTGACTTTATGATAACAGATAAAATTACAAAATAAAGAAGTTTAGAAAAAGTTAAATTATTTTAAGCATATCTTTAATATTTAAAATATTATATTGTATATTTTATATGTTCTAGATGTTTATAAGACATCTGCTGTTTGCACTAAATTATTATAATCTTTGAATTTGTTTTTATCTTTCATTCTTTACAATCTTCTTCCTTTGACATGTTCATATTTAATTTTTATATTTTTTATGCCTTAGACCAATTTTTTTTATTTATGTTATAACCCAAGACAGTTGAAATATTGTCAATAAAATAAAATAATATTTCTTTTATATCTTTGTTCCATAGATGAGCATTAGTTGCTTGCTATTTATGTGACCTACCTAGTTAAAGAAAAAGAAAATTTTTTACTGCATTAAAATGTCTGGGAGGTAGAAAAATTCATTAATGCAATACATTAAATCAAAATGTCTAAACAAGAGATTACCGTGTCTTTTAATCTTCAGATATTGATGAATGCTCCTTTCAAAATATTTGTGTCTTTGGAACATGTAATAATTTGCCTGGAATGTTTCACTGTATCTGCGATGATGGTTATGAATTGGACAGAACAGGAGGGAACTGTACAGGTATGGCCAGTTAACGGCTCAGTTGTGTTCTTATTAATTGAAATGAATATTTTGTGCTAAGTATAACAATCTCTCAAATTTCTGCTTGGCCTGCTTATGCCTTGAGTTGTGCATTTTTTTGAAGAAAAAACAAAAACGTTCTGATACATTTACTTTTAACTATGGAATTGATCCATCTTTATATAAACAACAATATTAAATACCTACCATGAGACTAGGAAAGTAGTTCTTTGTATATATTTGTGTATGTTCATGCATATGTACATATAACATATACATAATTTTAGTTAAGCAAACAGTGCCGTAATTTCTTCTTCTTTAGAATTCCAACATTTAATTATTATTTATCTATTAAGGATAGTAAATGATATTATCATGAATACCATGTGATTGATCCATGGAGCCTGTTTTAGGTATATACAGGATTTAATCTTTACTTCATGGTGCTGAATCCTTCCTAAAGATCTTTAGTCTACTAACTTTCAAAAGTTCCACCAAATTCTTTGGAAGAGCCATATGCATGGAGAAAGTAAAGATTTTAACGTGGGCATTTTAAATGTTTTTCCTAGATATTGATGAATGTGCAGATCCCATAAACTGTGTAAATGGCCTGTGTGTTAACACTCCTGGTCGCTATGAGTGTAACTGCCCACCTGATTTCCAGCTGAACCCCACCGGCGTGGGTTGTGTTGGTAAGTGAAAGCTATTTGAAACAAATAGAATTATATAGAGTTAAATCTTCAGAGTCTCTTGGTAATGAACAAAATTTGAAAACCAAATAGCCCTTCACCTTAAAAAACTCTAGATTACCAAAATATGTGGTCACTTTATTGTGTTTATCTTCCAAGTCATATTTTGAAAGAGGAATTTTTGAGACCTCTGCTCCAGCCTCCTCCTCTCACAGACTTAGTAACCAGGGCTCACAGAGGCACAGTAATATGTTCAAGGTCTCAGAGCTTGCAGATGGCAGAGCTGAGTCTGGGTCCCCAGCAGCCTGGCTCCCTGTGCAATGCGTTGGCCAGGACAGCCCAAAGTGGTAGAGCTACTGGAATATACATTTCTCTTTGCTATGAGAAGAGTCATGTGGCAGTGAAATAAGTGAAGTGATGAGAAGAGAGGAATTGGAGAACTGGATTTCATGAGCCAAACCACTGGAGTGAAACAAGTTGGAAGATTGGGGAAAAGCAGGGATGGCAGTAATGAAGGCTCAGAATCTCTCATCACCATTCCAGACGGCTCTGATCTGTAGAATATAATTGTCCAGCTTTTGCCATCTGCCCTGTTTCTGCCCCGTAGTGAGTGTTTACCTAGAGGAGTAAATGGTCTGGAGAATTTCCTAAGAGAATACAAAGGAAAATTCCTGGCTTTAGTAGAAATCTGCCTGCCATCTTCAGTGTCACTTTTCCTGGGGGCCTGCAGTGTATGGAGGGCATGTTTGCTGCTCTGATTGATACACAATTTATATATTGTTTTCAACTTTTAGAGAATATATTTAGTCGTGATTTATGGCTACTCCAAGTTCTGACTTTTTCATTCAAAACCATTCATTCAGTAGATACTGAGTGCCTTCTATTCTAGGGGCTAGAGCTGCAAGGTGAACAGTGTAAGCAAATTCTCTGCTTTTGTGTTAACATTCTGGTGGCAGAGAGAGAGATAAAAGCAAGAACCCTTTCTGACACTGGAGGTGGTTAAGGAGAAGTGCTATATTATGTTGGGATGGGGGAGTCGGATCCTCGAAGGAGGGAGCAAGCCAACTGGACCTCTGAGAGGAGAAGCCTCCCAGCAAAAGGAGCAGGCAGTGCAAAGGGCCAGGGGTAGGAGGATACTGGTGTTGGAGACACAGCAATGAGGTTGTGCAGCAAGAGTGGAGTGAGTTGGGGGCAGGGTGTGAGGAGAGGAGTCAGAGAAGGAGCAATAATCCAGATCACAAAGTGGTTCTCAACTCTGGATGCACAGTAAAATCCCATTTGGAACCTTAAAAATATGGTAATGGCTTCTTCACCCCCAGAAATTGAGTCACTGGTGCCTCAGTATTTCTTAAAATCTTCCTTGGAGCAAAGGCTATGATAATAAAAGGGGAGTACAGATGGTCCCCGACTCACCATGTTTCGACTTACAGTTTTTCGACTTTACAATGGTGCAAAAACAAAATGCATTCAGTAGAAACCATACTTTGAATTTGGATCCTTTCCCAGGCTAGTGATAACGCAGTGCGATACTCTCATGATGCTGGTCAGAGCAGCAAGTCACAGCTCCCAGTCAGCCACACAATCACGAGGGTAAACATCCAATACACTTACAACTGTTCTGTACCCACACAACCATTCTGCTTTTCAATTTCTGTACATAGTATTCAATAAAGTACATGAGATAGTCAACACTTTATTATAAAATATGCTTTGTGTTAGATAATTTTGCCAAGTATAGGGTAATGAAAGTGTTCTGAGCATGTTTAAGGTAGGCTAGGCTAAGCTATGATGTTCGATAGGTTAGATGTATTGAATGTGTTTTTGACGATATTTTCAGCTTACAATGGGTTTATCAGGATGTAACCCTATCATAAATTGAAAAAAATCTGTAGTCCATAAGCTAAAAAACATAAGCAAATGCCCAGAACTGTTGGTAATAAGAAAAAAGTCAAGTTAAAACAACCATATAAACATCACTTTATACCTACTAGACTGGCAAAAATCAAGAAATCTGGATAATATGAAGTGTTGATAAGGACCTGGACCTCAAGGAGCCCTCTGTTCTGCTGGTAGAAGTGTAGACAGGGGCAGCCCAGCAGAGAATATTCTTGCACAACAGTACTCAGATTAACTATCAGCATATAATGGATTTGGCTTTTTAGTTTCTTTTCAGATCAGTTCTAGCTGTTTATATATGGATTGATACTTCCTGGCTTTATTCTTTCTTTGAGATCTTCCAAAGAACAAAGACTCATTCTATCTCACAAATACCATAAGAGTCCATTGGACCCTTTTATCAGTCTCAGATACATTATGAGATGTTAGTGATGTCACTTTTCCTTTATCTTGAAACGTTTTGCCATTTTATTATGCTAGTTTTTATTTCATCATTACTCATCAGTTGTGCCCAATGATGCTAAAAAGAAAGATGAAACTAATAAGAAAATGGAAAATTGTGGTAGCATCTAGCAGGATGATGCAGTAGTGAAATAAAATGTCACTGTTGCATCATCCTTCAGTTTTCCTGCTCTGTTACCCAAAGGATTGCATTATCTTTCGAGAAGGTATGAAAAAAGACTGGAGACACTGTATTCGGCATGTATTTGATGCTACATTTGAGCATTTATTGAACACAGTTGAGAATTCAGAAGTTTTCACTTTCTGGCCCTAATGGCAGAGAAGAAATTTGGTAGCAGACAACATTCACAGTTGTTAGGTGGATCAGAAGATGAAAGCAACAGAGACCAGCAGCACTCTGGTTTAGATTCTAAAGATGATGGTGAAATTGATCATATGAGCAAAATGCTGACTGTGAGTCTTTGGAGGTCAATGTCCTGGATGAAAGTTTTCAAACTTAAGAATCAATGAGTGAGTGAAAAATATACTTCTATAGACAAAAGAAATATGGTAACCTTATCTCTTAGTCAATAGGAAGAACTTCAACACCCAACATTGGGCAAGTGCCTGACTCCTCCGACGTTCTTGTATTCTTTCATATTTTATTATATTTCTATACCAAAACTTAGTTGATATGGTTCTTGAGTTGACAAATAATGAAGGCAGGTGTTTATACAAAGGTTATTGGAATTAAATATGTGATGTGGAAATAAAAGAAAATCATTGGATTGCTGATTCTAATTGGTGTTGATAGATCTAAAAATGAAAAGGTTTTCCAGCAAAGAAGATAGCTTTCCTCTCATCAACACAATTATGAGCTGTCAGAGTTTTCAAAAATTTCTTCAGGTATTGTGTTTTAATGATACAAGAAGAAGAAGAAGAAGTATTGATAAGATAGAACCTGTTAGAGATATTTTTGAAATCTAGACTCAGTTTTTACAAAATGCGTATGTTCCAGATTAATGCACGACAGCTGACAAGCAATTAATTGCACTCATAGAACCATTTTGGGAATATATATCTTCCAAACCAAAAAAATAGGGAGTAAAAATTTGAGTTAGCCATTATTAAATTCTCATTAAAATTTCTACTAAAGTTGTTTCACTATGCCTTTTTTCTCCTGTGAATTATTTTCAAAATGACTTACAAATATAAAAAAACTTGAAAGGTCCATTGGATGCAGATGGTAAATGACAATGACTATTTTTCCTGATACTGGAGGATAAGGATATGCAAACTCTGTGAACCAGCAGTTCCTCTCCTGCCTCTCTAGAGGCCAAAGAAAGAAACTCACAGGCCCAAGCAGAGCCATTGGTAAAGATGCTCATGGCAGCATTGTTTGTGATGGCAGCTATTTAGGAAGCATTTTTGTAGAGTGGATAGATTTTTTAAAAATGACAGGCACCATAGAGTTGACAAATTGGATGTTATAAAAATGGAATGAGATATATGACAAAATATCGTTTATGTAAATTAAAAATGTGTGCATGAAAAAAATAATTGTTTTGCAAGAACACATACAAAAAATAATAACATTAAACATTCAGATGGTTGAGTAGTGGACAAGGAATGGGAATGGAGAATAAAGATAAAAGAGAGAGAATGGGAGGGGGAGAGGAAGGTCGAATGAATACAAACCTAGTAATAGAGAGACCATGAGTTAACTCATCTCTCTGCACCTGAGATACAGCAACAAAAACAAAATTAAAAAATGAGAAAAAAATAAAGTAAAATAATAAAAAGCTGCCCAAGAGATTCTAATATGCAGCCAGGAATGAAAACTACTTTATAGACTGTGATAAGGACTTTGGATTTTTACTCCCATTGAAATGGGTGGCCACTGGAGGTGGCCTGACCTAAAGTAATGCTTCTGAAAGATTATTCTGGATATGGTGGGAAAAATAGACTATAGTTTGGTCAAGGATTGAATTCAAGAGATGAGTCGGGAACCCATTACAGTAGTCCAGGTTGAGGGATGATGGAGACAGTGGTAAGTAGCAAGATTCCAGCTTTATTTTGAAAGTAGAATTGACTTTATTACTGGATTGAATAAGGGATGGCAGTAAGGAGTCAAAGAATGACTCTAAGATTTAGAGCCTAAGCAAACTGAAAAACTGGAGTTTCCGTTATTTGAAAATGCGGAAGACTGGGAGAGGAGTGGAGCAGGTTTTGTATGAGGCGGAGAGAGTATCAAGAGTTTGGTTTTAGACATGTTAACTTTAAAGTAACTTTATATATCTAAAAGGAGAAATCAAACAGGCAGTTGGCAGAAGGGTCTTGAGTTCAGGGGACAGATGAGAGATGGAACCATAAATCTGAGAGTTCTCAGCAAAAAGATAGCATTTAAAGTCATGGAATCAATGAAGTGATCTGCATGGTAACTGTATATGGAGACAAGAAAAAGTCTGAGATTCACTGATCACTTAACCACCCTCTCTAAAGTTGTTACAGATAGTCTTTCCCTAAACCCACAAAGTTCGTTGTGCAAATTGAAAGTAACCCATGGGAGAATGGAGATGAGGGGCAGGAGAGGAAGAAGATGGGGTTATAAATATTTCTTTGATATGTTATGTAGCTTTAAATTAATTTATCCTGGATTGTTTCCCCATTATCCATAAACTCATGATATAGATGGATTATACCAAAAATTTCTTGTGGTCATATTATTGAAGGTTCAGAATGTCCCAAATGAGTAATTTCTTACTATCTTGTTTACTCCATGATCTATATGGATTTCTAAACACAGGAAAGTTTGTCATAATTAATTTAATTCCTACGAGTCAATCATGAAAAGATTTAAGGCAAGAGATTGTTTTGTGCTGAGGATTAAAAGGAAACTTTCATATTAATGTACAGAATTTGAAGTTCATCATTTGAGTGACCTTTCTCTCAGAAGGAATTCTCACTATGGCAAAGGTAATTTTAAGCTCCTGTGTTGCTCTGCAGACAACCGTGTGGGCAACTGCTACCTGAAGTTCGGTCCTCGAGGAGACGGGAGTCTGTCCTGCAACACCGAGATTGGGGTGGGCGTCAGTCGCTCCTCCTGCTGCTGCTCTCTGGGGAAGGCCTGGGGGAACCCCTGCGAGACGTGCCCCCCTGTCAATAGCAGTGAGTATGGAGCTGAAGAAGAGGAAGGGAACAAACTCTGGTAGCTGAAGACCAGTTGCCATTTCATTCTTGTGCTGGGACAGGGGAAATAGGGCCAAAGTTTTGATTTAGGACTACGTGCTCTCAGTGATTATGCTGAAACCAGCCAAGAATGTTTTATATAAAAGGAATTTGAATTCCTCTATTCTTATTGTTTTTCATGATATGACAAAAAGAAAAAACAATTTTTAACCACAATCCAGTGTGAATGGTGATAATATCAATTCTCCACGGTATCACAGATAAAGGCTATTCCTGATTGTTCTCCGAGGTTGTTTTAGTTCAGGTTCATAGATGTGCTGTAGTCCTCAAGTCAATCATATCATGCCTTAAGTTGAAACGTATGTTGTGATATGGACAGAGATGAAACTTCTGAATTGTTGAGTCTTTGAGATTATTCATTAGCCAAAAATGTTCTGATATAAATTGTCTGCAAAAACGTTTTTTCTTTGATTAAAAACCCATGGTTTTTGTCATTCTACTGTGTATATAATTTATGAAGTAATGATCTTATGTCAAGTAAAATCTAATATACTTTTAAATGTATTTGAAAAGGCGCTAAGAAAAATGTAGCTACACCCCTGAGGATGTGTATTTTGAGCCTGGCAATTGCTAAATGCTTGTTCATTGTCTCAGCCACTTGGACACAGGTATCGAATCTCTTCTTTCCATTGTTTTGTAGCTGAGTATTACACCCTGTGTCCCGGAGGCGAGGGCTTCAGACCTAACCCCATCACAATCATCCTAGAAGGTGAGTGCACCTCTAATTGCCGCTGCCCAGATTTAAACAAGGTCAAGAGTTTACTTTAGAAGAAAGCTAGTAGAAAAGTTAGTATGGAGCAATCTCAACAAGATCATTTTGCAAAATTATAGATGGACAATCAAATACCAGGATGCTGAATAATCATTTGTAAATCAGAAAGATATCATCTGTTGCAGTGATCTGATATCTGATTGTTCTGCAGAGAAACTCTCTTTCCCATTATCCCCCGATTTTAAGCATCCCCAACTTGCTTTAATTATTCCTCTCAGATTATGGCAAAGTTCCACAACAAAATCAAGGAAATCCATGGTCAGAATAAAGCTTCCATCTAAGTGTGCTTTCACTTGGATGCGTGGAAGTCTGCAGGTCTTACAGGATCACATGTTTGAAAGCTCTGATAGTAGCTCTTGTCTTTCACGATAGTATTTGTTGTAAGTGAGCTGTCTCCCTTCTGCAGATATTGATGAATGCCAGGAGTTACCAGGTCTCTGCCAGGGTGGCAACTGCATCAACACTTTCGGGAGCTTCCAGTGTGAGTGCCCACAAGGCTACTACCTCAGCGAGGAAACCCGCATCTGTGAAGGTGAGATGACTCTACACCTAAAGGTATACTGGTCAGGCCTGGGGAAAAGGGTCCATCCTCAAATTCTATCAAAAGATCTGTTGAGACTGGTTCATAACTTGTTTCTTTTCATATCGATGCCACTAGATTAATTTATAGCTTATTTGCTATAATTTACTATTATTTTTCTCTGAGTAAATGAGTTGATTAAAGGTAAATGGGGAAAGCTGGAGTAGTGTGAAAACATTCAATATCAAATAAAGTATTGTTTCAAATATTGATAGGAATTATATTTTACAGAGGGAAAATAGGTAAGATTGAATGCAACTATGAAGTTAATATTTTTCAGTAATTTTTAAATGTTGGACTACAGGTATAAAGAAGTTCAAAGGTTATACAGATGTCTTTCTTGCTTCCATCCCTCCATTTATCACGTGGCACTATAGACATCCTTTTAGGGTCTTGTCTCCCCACTAGACTAGGAGCTTCTTGAAGCAAGGTCCACATCTTAGTCATTTTTATAGCTACAAATTCTAGCTTACAGTAGACTATCAGTATGGAATAAATGAATGCTTATAAAAATGAATATTAAACATGATCACAATTATTTCCATTATAACCTTTCTTTTGGAACATGTTAGATAAATGCATCTGGAAGAAATATGATTTAATAAGGAGAACAACCAGCAGCTACACTACTTCTGAAATCTCTGAATGGGTACTAATTTGAAAGGAGCTATAAAGATAAAGGCTGTCCTAAGTGCATTCAGTTTAAAGTTAGCACTGAAATTTAGTTTGAATGATATAAGAGGAAAGCAGGCTTTAAAGCATTTCCATTTGAAGAATACGAAATTTCAATTAAAATAATATAGATGCTATTTAAATTATTTTTTGCCACTTTGTAATTACTTTTGATTATTTATATTTTTGAATATTAGATTTTTTCTTTTAAAGAAAAGAAAATGTATAAATGCATGTTTTGGGTTATTTTCTATGTAATTGCTTTAAATTCTAAATTTTTTTTAAAATATGGATTTTAGGAATTAGCTTCATGCTTTGTGCAGTAGTTTTAAATGATATAAATTCATGGAAAAATATCTTTATTAATTAATGGATATTCTTGCCTACTCTAGATATTGATGAGTGTTTTGCACATCCTGGGGTGTGTGGGCCTGGGACCTGCTACAACACCCTGGGAAATTATACCTGCATTTGCCCACCTGAATACATGCAGGTCAACGGAGGCCACAACTGCATGGGTAGGTAATGGTCTTGGATATTAATTAGGTCATAGTTGTTGGCTTCCCACATAAGGTACTTACATCTCAGAATTATTTTCAGAAAGTTTGCAATTTAAATCTTTATGAATGATTAAGTATTTCAAAGTCTTATAAACTTCTGGCTCTGTATCATGTTTTTGAGCTTTGGCTGTATAGTTACATTTTAAAAAGCATGAGTCTGAGGGAGAAAATTTAATCAAGTGTTACAGTTATATATATATATTTTTTTTTGAGGAAGATTAGCCCTGAGCTAACATCTGCTGCCAGTCCTCCCCTTTTTTGCTGAGGAATACTGGCCCTGAGCTAACCTTGTGCCCGTCTTGCTCTACTTTATATGTAGGATGCCTGCCACAGCATGGCCTAACAAGCAGTGCGTAGGTCCACACCCGGGATCCAAACTGGTGAACCCTGGGCCACCGAAGCAGAACATGCGAACTTAACCCCTGTGCCACTGGGCCAGCGCATACAATTATATATTCTTAAATAATTTTTATTTTCCATTTATATAAAGTGAACATGATTATACAAATAAGATAACCTTTACAATTTAATACTTAATATGTTTTAAATTAAATAAATGCTTGCGAGTAAAGAAACAAATATCTATTTTTCTGCCTAGACATTAATAAATGAAATCCCGTAGCTAAAAACAGAAGAGACGTTAATCTAAAAATGATTTATGTTTAACCTGAAGAATTCTATTAAGATACCTCCAAATTTTTCTGACTTGTGTTAACGGAGGAAGTTTGGTGTCTCCAGGTGTATGGGCTTGGTTATCAGTGGCTCGCTGATATGATTGGTTGGCTTCTTTGTTTTTCTATATGTAGACATGAGAAAAAGCTTTTGCTACCGGAGCTATAATGGAACCACCTGTGAGAATGAGTTACCTTTTAATGTGACAAAGAGGATGTGCTGCTGTACATATAATGTGGGCAAAGCCTGGAACAAACCTTGTGAACCATGCCCAACCCCAGGAACAGGTAAGCACACAGCTCGTGCTTCTGCTGAAGGCCGAGTTGCTGACACACACAGAGATTGTGACAGTATAGTAAAAGCAGACATGTACTAAAACCAGACACACACTCGGTTCTAAAAATATCCAAGAGCATCATGTGGCCGTTTCCCAAGTGGCCTTCTTTGGAATTGAAACGCTAATTTTTGAAATATCTGTTGAGTAGGAGTTCTGGATTCTGAAAATAAGCACCATTGCTGAAGAGTTACAGTTCATAGCACTTGTCCATTTAAATTAATTATCTTAAACCATGCTGATTAATCACGCATTTATTCATTGAACAAATATTTGTTAAGCAACTACTGTGTCATGGTGCTAGACTTGGAAGGTGTACTAATTTCATTAAAAAGCTTGCAGTAATTTAAAGCCCATCAAGTTTAGTATCTTTTTTTAGTTCAATCTTGAAAAATATGCAAAAAATGAATTTGATGAGCAAACTTTACATAAAAGCAACTTATTGCCAAAGTATTCCTTCTGCATCCTTTCCCTCAAACTTGCCTGAAATATTTAGGCAGAAAATAGAACTTGTCTTTACATGGTAAAATTTTTCTCGCAAGCACAGATTCTTTTGAAAGGAAAACTGAAAGATAATGAAGACAAGTGAAAAAATCGACTTAAAATTGTTGCCCACCGAGGTTCTTTTATGACCTGGAACGTGGTCACTTTAAATAGCTGTAGATAATAAGAGCTGAACCAATGGGACAAATGAGAAACAATGATTATGCATTTGTTACCAAATATTATTAAGGGTATGTGTATTAAAACGTTTTATTTAATGTGATGATGAAATTAAATTAAGGAGTGATGTGAAAAGTGACAGATGGGGCTCAGATTCAGTGAGCAAATGGGTTTTCTTAGCCCTGTCTTTCCGAAAAAACAAATAGAAACATTTTTATAGTTCTCTAACTTTTAAAAGCTCCGTTAGTTAGAAATTAAAGAGCACTGGTTGGGGATTGAACACCACATTTTTTGTGAGGGGAAGTAAAGGGCTTAGGTTTGAAAGACAGGTCTGTATTTAAATCAAAGCTCTGCCACTTATTGTCTGACCTTATGTAGATTATTTATCCTCTCTGAAACTCATTCCTCATGTCAAAAATAGGGATAATAAATAAATAATGACAGTGACTAATTCATATGGTTATAGTGAAAATTAAATGAGAGGATGTATATAAGTTACAATTTGAATATTGCCGGGCAATTAGGAACCATTAAATTGAGCAGCCCTTGCATGCCTCTGTATGTTCTGGACGCTTGGTGAGTACTGGTGGATGAAATGTACAAAGTCCCTCCCCTGAGAGCAGTTAGAGTAGAGGACGCAGGATGTGTTTTATCTAACACTGCTTTCAGCAGTTTTACTCACTGTGTAGCAGAGGGCTTCGGAAGCAATCTGCTTCTTAAAAACTGGAATTCTTTTGAATTTCTGTTGTTTGGTGAATTATGTGTAGGAATAATTCTTCTAGTCTCTATTTTATCCCATGATGCATTGTTTTTTATGCCTCAAATTTCACATTCCAACGAATAGACATTTATGTAAAAAAAAAAATACAAAATTCATGTCTCATTTATTACTCATTGTTAACCTGTTTCATTGCCACGGAATTATTTTTGCACGTCTATGCCTTTGTGCAATTCGTAATCCCTTTATAAATTTGTGCTGTAATCTGTTTTTTCAATCTACATAAATTGGATCATCTTTAAAGCTCTGCATACCAAAAGAAAAAAATAATTTAAATGCCTAAAGTTGATATTTTGAAACTTGTAATGATTTCCTTGTCTTCTAATATCAGAGCAGTAAAAAGTTAATGATGATAATAATAATAATAATGGTAAAGAATGCCTAGAACCATTCCTTGCAGAAGCTGGCATTGTTATCAAATAAAGATAATTGAAATTAAAATGTCTGGTTGTGAATAATATAAAATATGTTTATCAGTGAAAGTAATACTGTATAAAATGTTGTTTTGAAGGAGTTTGAGAATTTTAAGAGTGCATTTGCTTTGTTTATATTTTAAAGCGGACTTTAAAACCATATGTGGAAATATTCCTGGATTCACCTTTGACATTCATACAGGAAAAGCTGTGGGTGAGTTTTTCAGATTGTTTATTTTAATACGTATATGTAGCATTTTGTAAAAACCTATTCAGTGGTTTTAAAATTTAAAGTACCATAACATATAATAATCTGGATTCCAACCTAATATGCTTAGACAGACAGAACACGTTACAGACTCTAACCAAGTGCTAATAGTGGTATTACTCCATCAGCATAGTCTGGTGATTGAGTTATGATAGCTATGTGACTATCCTAAGATTTCATACATATCAAGCTGAAACTTTAGTTTTTTTGTCATGAATATTGTATTACATGACTAAATTACCTACCTTATTTGAACCTCTAGTTGCTATTTTCACTAGTATATGTTTAAGTTTTTGGTATATTTTTGCAGTATCCCTTTCTACTAATCTACTTATGAATCTGCAGAATTATTAATTATATAAATTACTTCCTTGTGAATTACTTTCTTTTGCTCATTCTACTTTTCTTCCTCAAAGATTAAATGAGCCATATAATTTTCAGTCTCCACTATCAATACATATATAACAAAGTACATAAAATTAGGAAAACACAGCTTTCCTTATCAGATGAATAGCAGCAGGTAGGGGCACCTGACACATAACTGGAAGAGGAGGCTTGATTCCCTAGGAAATTTGTTTGCTATAGTGATGCTAAAATCACTTAGTATATATTTGATCAGCTACTTAAATTTTTCCATCACGGTTGAAAGTTAATAATCTACTTTATGGTCTATATGCTTTCATCAACCACAAAATCATTCATTCTTTGTGACCCTGAGTATATGTTATCATTCCAGTGCACACTTAGCATTATTCAAGGTTTTATGGTAAATGCATTAAGCAGAACCATATATATCTGACCAAATCTGTTCAATTCCAGACATTGACGAATGTAAAGAGATTCCAGGCATTTGTGCCAATGGCGTGTGCATTAACCAGATTGGCAGCTTCCGCTGTGAATGCCCTACAGGCTTCAGTTACAACGATCTGCTCCTGGTCTGTGAAGGTAATCTGAGTCATGGATGTCCTTGAACCAGAAGAGTTTGGTAGACATAAATGATTTTTGGACAGTTTTCTGAATTTCACTGTTTCTTCCACAGTGTTTAGGAGTTGATCACGAAACTGGTTAAGTGCATGTAATACTAATGCAGGAATGAAATTTTTAAAATGTTGCTCTTTTCTCTTGTTGCTCGTTCAGATATTGACGAGTGCAGCAACGGCGACAACCTCTGCCAGCGGAACGCAGACTGCATCAACAGCCCTGGCAGTTACCGCTGCGAGTGTGCGGCGGGTTTCAAACTGTCACCCAACGGGGCGTGTGTGGGTAAGACAGAGACTGACTCCTTCTTTGGCACTGAGCACAGCATTCTTTAGATTTCCTACACCTAAAAATTGTCCAGGCTTTCCTATCAAATACTTTCAAAAATAATTTTGAAAAGATTTCCTAAGTAAATCTACTCATCCATCTTGAACCTATTTCACTGTATCTTTTAGATAATTTTGTTAGGAAAAGGGTCTCTTTGATGGATTTTCCTAGGATTGGACCTAAAATAAAATAGTATCCTCGAGATACCAATCAACATATAAAAATTGCATGATTTAAAAAAAAAAGAGGCCCAGATGCTTTAAAGGCTTGCTTATTTTGATTCAGCTGTTGTTATGGCTCATTTTTATCCTGTCTCTAATAATTAATTGCAGGTTATAGAAACATCTCTGAGAAAAAAATGAAAGAATCTTAATAAAAATCAGATATGTGTGACATGTGTTTTACTTTTTGTTTTAGATCGCAATGAATGTTTAGAAATTCCTAATGTTTGCAGTCATGGCCTGTGTGTGGATTTGCAAGGAAGTTACCAGTGCATCTGCCACAACGGCTTTAAGGCTTCTCAGGACCAGACCATGTGCATGGGTAAGAGGGAGGACGTTAGTTCCACGGGGTGAAGCGGGGCTGAAACTCAGAGGAGATTTCAGCTCTGGCACTTGCCACGAGTAACTACCCTGTCTCTGTCAGAAACAGTCCTGCAAAAATTTAGCTGTGTTCAATTGTATATGGTTTTATTATATGTAAAGTTTGCACGTGGGGACACAGCACAATATGTTCTTTGGTTCAGTGTTTGCAACCTTTCTCCCCGGATGACTTTCACATGTTTTATATGTACCCCGGGACATTCGAGGTTACGTGGAATCACCACAGTACCAGCTGCCCTTTACCCCTCTCTGTGCCCACTCAAGAAAGCATTTTCAAACGCGAGAACACAAGAGAGTAGTAAGAGTGACAATAGTGAAATGCATATGTATATATACACACACGTACATACATACATACATACATACACTTTTTCCCCCCAAATCATTGAATACATAGATTTGTCTGCTTCTTTTGTGGTTTAAGTCTTAAACGCAATTTTTAAAAGCAAATCTCTTAAAAAATTCCGGGTAGCTAATATAATGGTTAGTTAAGCAATAATAGTGTCCGTGAGTTCTTGCTGAGCTGATGATTAATAAGATTTCAAGGCAGATGGGCTGGAGGCCTTAGAACTCAGCGTAACTCCTTAAATCTGATGTCAGCAACTGGCTCTCTGCCAAAAGAGTTCTCCATGCTTTCTACCTGAAGGAGGAAAATTAACTTGAAAACTTGGCTGTTTATAATTAGCATCTTCTCAGTTTAGAAAAAGCTGAAATTGTGCATCGACTCTTTTAGTATTCAAAGTCCCTCTGTATGACTTGTAAAGTCAGCTTGCAGAACTGAAGAACTAGTTTCCTTATGGCGTATCTGTACAAAGGAGACTACCTAGAGAAGATCTCAGTTCATCCATGGCCTCCTAAGAGCTCCCCTATGGACTTCACCCATGGAGGGAGGAAAAGTTCTCTAGGGGATGCTTGTGCAAAGGACAAATAGAGGATCTTTCTCTGTTTATGTGAACTTTCTAAGAATGCTTGCTTATACATGCTTCTCCTGTCTGTACTCTCTGGGAGAGAGAATGATTTGCCAAAAATATGTGAGATTTATGATTCAGAAATTCATATGGAGAAAATCTGCCCTCACTCCTAACAATTCATCCATGATAAAAGTCAGCTAGACTCCCTCTCAACAAAGCATCCTTCCCTTTTTTGCACAGTAGAAGAGTTTCAGCAGCTTGGAATTCATGGTCTAGGGAGTCTGCTCTCTTATCTGAGGGGGACCTTTCTAAACATTTTCTTAATTTCATTTTTTGGAAAGCTAATAATATTGAGTTCTAATAGACTTCTTCAATTTGGATTCCACTAATTCATAAAATTTAGGAAACTTAGTTTGTCTCTGTTGTGCTGGTCAAATTAAGGTATGTAAATTTCCAGGGGAGTATTAATAAGGCTTAAAAGAACAGTTTTAGTGTTTCAAAAGACTGGTTTCCTTACAGTTGATAAACAAGCCTATTCATTAAAACATCTCCACTAGGAGGATGCTTGCTTAGCCTAGTTCTGAGTATTATATGTGCCTGTAAGTCATTGAACTACACCTTTTTCTTATAATTTTATAATTTAGAGTTTTCTCTACCTCATACTTATTTTCCTTAAATAAATATGGGTTCCTACTATTGAATGAGGAAAAATCTAAGCCAATCAATAGTTTAAAAAAATGTAAATGTTTAAGAGGGTATTTTTTTCTAGTTAAAAATTGAATTCCTTTGATCCAATGTGTCTGTGCAGATGTTGATGAGTGTGAGCGGCATCCGTGTGGAAATGGAACTTGTAAAAACACAGTTGGATCCTATAACTGTCTCTGCTACCCAGGGTTTGAGCTCACTCATAATAATGACTGCCTGGGTAAGTACTCAGTCAGTCTTGTATTGCTGCTATTTCGTTCCACACAATATACTGAAATGAAAAATAAAACCAAAGAATAGATGAATATTTTTATTATTAAAATTTCAAATATGTGCCGAAAGATATGTATTATCATTGATTAATTTCTAGTTAACTAAAGCCATCGTATTGGCTTAAATAATCACAAGAGAATCTGCAGTGTTGAGTACTTCCGTCCATCAACCATCAATTCAGGGGAAAAGGCCATGCAGATGATGGTAACTGTATTGGGACTGCTTTTTGGTTTTAGGTTATTTTTACCCCTTAGATGGGAACAAAGTTAGACCTTTCATTGTTTCAGTGTTATTACTTCATATAAATTCATTCTTGATTTATATTCAGTTATTGACAGTCTCCAACTTAAAAACATGTTGTGTCTTGAAACTTCATTTTCTGTCAGCTTTTGAAGCCAGGAATGCCTTTTCCCACAGAACAGCACATGGACACTAGGTTTCCAAGTCAGCCCTCAGAAACCTATTTGATCTCTGTTTGTGAACAACTGCAGATTTTCAGTGGAAAATAAGTGTCTCCGATGCATGGTACAGGATTTTAGCCTTTGCCCCTAACAAACAATGATTGAAATAAGAATTGATGGTGAGTAAGGGAGGTTCCTAAAGTTGGTGGAGGAGACAGTAAGAGAAGTGACAAGAAAGGTTGACAGTATTTCTTGTTTACCATGTGCCAGGCATATTCTGATGCTTTCCAACATAACTCATCTCTTAATTCACATGACCCTGTAAGGTATGTGAAAGTAACTCAGGCTTCCTACCATCCTGGGACCATCGCAGCCCAAACCCACCTCCAAATTAGGAAATATCTTCCTCCCAGTTTTCTTTAGTTGTCAAAATTCTGCAAAAAATTTTAGAGCCAATTGGAGATTTTATTCAACTACCTCCTTCTTGTCTATAATTTCTCAGATCCTTTGTACAGCCAGGGAGAAGTAAAGATATGGACACGGCTTTGATCAAAGTACTGTCTTCAAACAACCCAGAAAACTACCCAGATGCAGTCAGCCCTAAGCTTAACAGAAAACCTAACACTTTAGGATTTTTTTTTTCAAATTCTGTAAGCAAAATATGTCAGCAATTCTAGAGCGTTTTTAATATAATTGATTTTCTGCATTTAATATGTTATTTGTCCTTTGAATATGGTGAGCTATCTCCAGGTAAAGTCATCTGCAAACTAGGCAGTCAAGTATATTCTCTTGCCTCCAAGAAACGAAATATTTTTCATTTGCAAAGAATGGAAAGCTTCACCTTAAGCCTTCAACTTTTACCTGGTTATAAATTTATGAGTTATATTAATACCAAAAATGTACCCTTGTGGTTGAAATACAATAGGGATCTATGTGACCTTATTAATCATATAATCTTTATGATATGAGCCATTTTTTCTCTGTGTTGATGAGGAATTGTAATGGAGGGTTTTTATAAATGCATACCAATAAATATATTTTTAAGCTACAACTTGTGCCACATTGGACATGTAAGAGCTCTCTCTGAAAAGCTAACTCCTTTGTGCTTGCAGACATAGATGAGTGCAGTTCCTTTTTTGGTCAGGTGTGCAGAAACGGACGGTGTTTTAATGAAATTGGCTCCTTCAAGTGTTTGTGTAACGAAGGTTATGAACTTACTCCAGATGGCAAGAACTGTATAGGTAAGTAAACAATCAAGTCTTTGTGTTGTTTTGTAAAATAATGATGTGACTCCCCGGGCCACACACACACACTTAGGCACTCATTCACATTTCATTTGTCATCTGATCACATGACCAAGATAAGATATCACAGGAAATTTTGGCATAAAGTATAAGCCAACAATTGGGAATGACTTGTATGCTGTGTTTTTATTGGGACAGAGCTTGAGGCTATCCATGTCCCCATAAAAGTAGACAAACAAATCAAGAAAATTAGCCTCTTGCCAAATAAGAAATAACTAAGATGTCAAAAGAGTATCTCAAGGCGTATTTGTCCATAATGACCTGGCAGATCAGAGGCCCTGAGTTGCATTCATGTTAATATCATTTAGCAACAATTATCTTGTATTTAAATCATTTTTTCTCTCATTTTTCTTTAGATACTAATGAGTGTGTTGCCCTTCCCGGCTCTTGTTCTCCTGGTACCTGTCAGAATTTGGAGGGATCCTTCAGATGCATCTGTCCCCCAGGGTATGAAGTAAAAAGCGAGAACTGCATCGGTAAGGCTAACATTTATTCTGAGGTCCACGAGCTGTTGAGGATAATAAGACCTGGTACAGACTCTATGGAAATATAATAAATGCAAGCCACTGCATGCATGCCGACCCAAGGTATTAAACATATAGCTCCCTACATCTGTTTTATTGAACCATCAGAAATGATTTGAAGGTGGAGTGGTGGGAATAAAAAACTCACGGATGTGGGAATTTTTCGTTAACAGAAATCTTATACTAGTCAAAGAATTTTCAGTGTACTCTAATCTTTTTTCCAAATGTCAACAGAGACTTTCTACTGAATTTAAAGAGTGTCTACAAAAATTGTAATCTTTGGCAACCAATTTTAAAATAGCTATTAAAGGTGTCTAGAGTCCTAGAAATGTGAAGCAGAAAATCTTGACAATGCTGCGGAGACTTTTTTTGCCTTGGGAAAGCCTCATGTCAAAACAGAAAATATTAATCCATGTGTCATAACAGATGTTTTTCTGCTGAAACTCTTCCAGGCTACAAGAACATTGTAACCACATCAAAAGTGGGTCCCAGAATTGCCTGGTGGACATGATGAAGGCTGACCTTTTTACAGTTACTTTATTTCACTTTTATGCAAATTACTTTTTACAGTCTTGTTGAAAGTCAGAAGCACCAGCATCTTAGTGTGGTTCTTCTAACGGGAAAGCATTGCAAGGGTTTTTCTGCCTTTGAGTTATCCAATTTTTTAAAAAATTCTATCACTCTTGGCAAGATTCCTCCTGAAGATATTGTAGCTCTCCTGTTCACGTTCAAGGGAGTTATCTAGACAGAACTGAAGGAAACTGTTTATTTCATCGAATTTCATCATTTTTTAGACCATTGAATGGCATATTACGGGTATCCCTAATCATTTCCATTTGGTCTTTATCTCTTTTTCCTTTTCTGTCTGATTTGTATAGTTTCCTATACAATTGCCAAGTGTTTTTAATTCTTAAAAAATAAAATAATATTAGAGTCACCTTTCTAAAATTGCTGAGAGGGTCATCAGAGAAGTCAGAAGAACACATTTGGCTACATTGAGACTGCGATGCCTGTAAGACATTGAACTGGCCATGCTAGGTAGGCAGGTGGACATACGTACACCCCTAGGGGCCAAGTGTGGGGAGCTGGAGAACAAGTTGGTAGTCTCAGGCATGTGGCTGGTGGAAACTCTATATAATCTTTGACTTTGATGCAAGAACAGTTTATTTTTAAAGATTAAGTTAAACATATATGTAATGTAATCCCTTGTTTCATATTAAATTCCCAATGGCTACTGGACTGTTGTAGTATATTAAAAAAAAGACAATTATTTTTGTATATTGAACAGTGTATTGATTTGATTAAGTTTATGAATTCTCCCACCATTTTGCAGATATCAACGAATGTGACGAAGATCCCAACATCTGTCTTTTTGGTTCCTGTACCAATACTCCAGGGGGCTTCCAGTGCATCTGCCCCCCTGGCTTTGTGCTGTCTGATAATGGACGGAGGTGCTTTGGTAAGCTTTGGAATGGCTGCTCTGTCATAACTCCCCCTTAGAAACTTCAAAGCTAGATGGCAAAGCGGCATGTTGTGTTCGTCACTGCAAAGTGCATGTCTCTGGTAAATGCATCATCTATAAATTAAACATGTAGGTCTCAAAAGTATATGCACTGGACAATTTTTAAGATACTTTGAATTATTGGCTCTGTTCCTACATTTTTTAAAAATTTCATACTAAAAGAGGAATTGCTGTCTTGTCTCACTGTTTTCCTTTTGTTGTTGGCATAGATTTTTTTTGGTACCTCAGTATATGAGTTGCTTTTGATGTGATGTAATTATTGAAAGTCACCTAGACAGTTTTTATTAGGCTGTCATGTAACAATGGAAAAAGAGATGTGGAAAACATTTTAATATTGAGCATAATTTCTCAAATTTCCTAAGCACATTAGGAAAATATTTTAAACATTTGGAATAATTAAGTAAAATTTTATAGGCAGGTCACTTTAAATTGACAAGTGAAATCAGCAATTGAGGATTTCCAGTCCTGTCTTTTAACTGCTAATCTAATCTACATCAAATGTTGGCCAGTGAGAAAGGTTCTGTCAGAAACAGAGTTAGATACAAATTATTGCATCCTTTTAAATGACCAGTAAGGAGGTCTGTGATATTTGCTTTCTTGACTAGATACTCGCCAGAGCTTCTGCTTCACAAACTTTGAAAATGGAAAATGTTCTGTCCCCAAAGCTTTCAACACCACAAAGGCAAAATGCTGCTGTAGTAAGATGCCAGGAGAGGGCTGGGGGGACCCCTGTGAGCTGTGCCCCAAAGATGATGAAGGTAAGAGCAACAACATAAAACACCACTTTGCACTGGTTTTGGACTGTTTCTCAGAAGTCGGTTTGACTGTGTCATTTATGAGTATTTTGAGGGTGAAATTACCCCCTTAGTGTAAACTTCAGTGGTTGAGTGAGCAACCTAGTCTAAAGGACTTCTTTCAACTTTTGTATTCAACACGTGTAAGCACAGGTGGAGTTACCCTGTTATTTCATTTTTCCCCCTAGGTTATTATTGCTTGCTTTCAAAGGAGGGAATTTGAGAGGTTCAGGGCAAGAGATGCAAGGAGGGGATGAAAATTATATTCCAAGTTGCTGCGGGAGTCCCACGTGGGTGCTGTGTCACAGGCTGTGGCTCAGAATCTTAGATGTAAATTCTGAGAAGCTGAGTCAACACGGTGGCCATTTGCAGGACGAGGCCAGCTGAACTGTAGGGTGGTTCCCAGCAAGCTCGGAACTGGCTTGGTCTCTAGGTCAGAGGGGGCTTCTGTGTGTAATGGGCAGAGGGCTCTGGCTGCTCAGCATTACATGAGCAAACAATAGAAGGAGAAACCATCAGTAGACAGCACCCTGGAAGGAGCTGGGCAAGCTCAGGTGACCTTCTCTGTGCTGAGTGTTGCTTTTGAAATAAACCATAAAAATGAAAAAAAAGACTCGTTAAAAATAGCTTTGTGGAGGAAAAATAAGTCTAATTTTATGTATATTGTTAATCAGTTCACAAGGTCTCTGATAGTTGCTCTTCAATAATGGGAATTTTTATTTTTCTCTGTAGTTGCATTCCAGGATCTGTGTCCTTATGGCCATGGGACTGTTCCTAGTCTTCATGATACCCGAGAAGGTGTGGTTTGATATATTTTATATATTTATTTATATATTTTGATATATTTTATATATTTATTTTATTCCTATAGTCTTCTCTGATATGAATATATTATTATACATTTCTTTTATAAATCATGCTAACTTTACTGTATAACATGTAATAAATTGTATTTAATGTACATCTACAATATTTATTGTACCTCCTATGCATTATATTTATCATAAGACTATGTTGTGGTATATGAAAGACATTAGGTAGTTCTCTGGTAAAAGAAATCGTTATGTGTTTTAGAAATTTTAAGTCTCTGTTGAATAGATGGATAGAGTTTTGACATAGCTTTTATATGAGGAAGTTCATGTGCAATTCTGTATTTTAGATGTCAATGAATGTCTTGAGAGCCCAGGCATTTGTTCAAATGGTCAGTGTATCAACACAGACGGGTCTTTTCGCTGTGAATGTCCAATGGGTTACAACCTTGATTACACTGGAGTACGCTGTGTGGGTGAGTGTTGACTCCATGTTACACACTTTGAAAGTTCTATTTTATTTCTCATATTCAGCAAAAGGTCTCAGGCACCCTGGGTAGCGGGTGGAATTTACAAAGCCAGGATAAGTACTGGTAACCACTCTTTCTTCTCCCATCCTACATTTTCCAGTAGACCTGGTTTATGTGAAGATGGGGAGAGTTGCCCAACCTCTGCCTTCAACCAAATATACAAACTCTGATGTGTCTAGAGATTTGCGATTGCCAAAACCACTGACTGGGAAAGAGATCCATTTTACTTTATGACTTTCCATGCCTTAGAGCAGAAGACCACATCCCTCTCTGGGTTTGTGATTTTTAGGGCAAGCACGCTGTCTGGGGGCTCAGAGCGTTGCACTCTTGGTGTTTTGGGGTCCACCGCACTGCATAAAGGCCAACCAGCCATGGCCGAGGCGGGTGCAAGAGTCTTGTGTGACCTGCACAGATCCTAGAAATGTGTGAGGGCCAGGTGGATAGTCATGGCATGCTCCTATAAAACTAAAACTTTTCCAAATTTTGTGGCACTTTCTTATTTTTCTTTTTCAGATACCGATGAATGTTCAATTGGCAATCCATGTGGAAATGGAACATGCACCAATGTTATTGGGAGTTTTGAATGCAATTGCAATGAAGGCTTTGAGCCAGGGCCCATGATGAATTGTGAAGGCAAGTGATACTTTTATTAAGTATTATCTCTCCTTGATATAAGAAGGGATTTTTTAATGTCTGTGCTTTTATTTATATTGTTCTGATGCTATGTTGATGGTTATATTCATCACAAATATCTTTTCCTTTACCTCAGTGAGCATAGTTACAATAGCTGCTTTAAAGCCCTTGTCTGATAATTCCAGCATCTGGATCATCTCAGAGTTGGCGTCTGTTAATTGTCTTTTTCCTTAAGAGTGGGTCACATTTTCCTGGCTTCTCAGTATGTCGGTTAATTTGGGGTTATACCCTCGATATTGTGAATGATATCTTCTGGAATCGGTTCTATTACTTTGAAGAATGTTGATACTTTTGTCTTAGCAGGCAGTTAACTTAGATGAACATAAAAGCAGACTGTCAGGCCTGTGGAAGACAGTGGCTCAGATTTCAGTTCTGTCTTTAAACCTTCATGGCTAGCTTCTTTGACTTTGCCCCATACATGCAAGGTTAGGTCAGCAACTTGGGCTGAGTTTATGCAAAAAAAAAAAAAGAATAGCATTTCTCCATCTCTGGCCCTCTCCTTTCCGGGGTCCCTCTCCCTCTTTAGCAGCCTTGGTTGCCCCAAGCCTCCCTCCCTTGATTCCTCTGGACAGAAGCTCAGAAAGTTTCTATTGAAGATTGCTGCTGCTGCCAGGACTATAGCCATCTGCACAGTGATTTCTGGAAAAAAAAAAAAAAAGAAGAAATTGGGAACTTATTCCTTGCTAGTTGTTTGCTGAGTTTCAACTCACCGCTAAAACTACTTCAGATAGGGGCCAGCCCCATGGCCGAGTGGATAAATTTGCACACTCTGCTGTGGCAGCCTGGAGTTCACCAGTTCAGATCTTGGGTGTGGATCAGGCCATGCTGTGGTGGCGTCGCACATAGAAGAACTAGAATGACCTACAACTAGGATATACAACTATGTACTGGGGCTTTGGGGAGGAAAAAGAAAGAGGAAGATTGGCAACAGATGTTAGTTCAGGGCCAATCTTCCTCACCAAAAAAATTTAAAAAACAACTTTAGGTAGTTGTTTTTGTATTTTTTTCAGAGTTGATAGTTGTTATTTGTGGAGGTTGGAGGATGAGTTTGTTAGGTACCAAATTCTCCATACCAGAAGTGTGAGTTCTATTATCCTATTGCTTTCTGTCTGACTGCTAAGTAAATACATCATTAGAACTCTAGGCTGATGGGGCTGGCCCAGTGGCGCAGTGGTTAAGTTCGCACATTCCACTTCTCGGCAGCCCGGGGTTCACCGGTTCGGATCCTGGGTGCGGACATGGCACTGCTTGGCAAAAGCCATGCTGTGGTAGGCGTCCTACATATCAACTAGTGGAAGATGGGCATGGATGTTAGCTCAGGGCCAGTCTTCCTCAGAAAAAAGAGGAGGATTGGGAGTAGTTAGCACAGGGCTAATCTTCCTCAAACAAACAAACAAAAAAAGAACTCTAGGCTGAGCACATGCCTGCCTATTTCTTTGATCAGATATCAATGAGTGTGCCCAGAACCCGCTGCTGTGTGCTTTCCGCTGCATGAACACCTTTGGCTCCTACGAATGCACGTGCCCGATTGGCTACGCCCTCAGGGAAGACCAGAAGATGTGCAAAGGTAAGGCCGCAGACCAGGGAGTGCTTAGAACTTTATTTGCCATGGTGGGAATATAGTTTAATGATTTCACAGTTTACAGCTATCTTCTTCTAGAGCTTTACAGAAATGAATCTGGCAGCATTTTGCTGGTAGATTTCCATACCTAGATAACAAAACAATTGATGACCCATCCAATCAAGTCAAAGATAAGATGGAGGGGCCCACCGTTGTCACACTCTTGGGCTCTTATTAAAGCAAAGATTGCCCTTTCCTGAACTTCTTATCCTTAGGACCAATGCTGAAACTTGTAGAAATCTAGAATACAGCGAAGGGTTGAAAAAGACTGGGCTTCTCCTTTCTCTGTCACACAATAAGATTACATTTTAAAAGCCAGAAGACCAAAAATAGGACTTAAAATTGTAAACAATAGCCTGCTCCTGAGAATTTCCTGTTTTTATTTTTTTTTCCTATTAAAAATACCTTGTAGACCTGGATGAATGTGCTGAAGGGCTCCATGACTGTGAATCCAGAGGCATGATGTGTAAGAATCTGATCGGCACCTTCATGTGCATCTGCCCTCCCGGGATGACCCGAAGGCCTGACGGAGAAGGCTGTGTGGGTGAGGCTCTAAGGGCTGATGTCTGCTTATTTAATGTTTCCTATTCCAAGACAAATTTACAGTACTATTCCCAAATCATCTTAACTGCAAGCCAACTTATTTTTCCAGCTGTTTCAAGGCTGTGCTATAGCTAGATTTCTTCCATCTCAGGGTCCGTGCCAATATGATAGGTTCTGGATAATTCAGTGGCAATTATGCCTGTCCTAGAATATGTGCCCTCTTGTTTTTCATAATTCTGTGTCCTGTAAATCTAAAACACTAAATTTAGAAGTTAGAAAAACTCCTTGAACAATTCTGTGCGCATAGCAAAACAAGCATATGAGCTAATGTTCTCATTTTTGTATCATTCCATGAATGAGGAGAGTCTTTAAGAGTCAGATAATCTCCAGAACCCTATTACAGACTGGATGTCTCTGTGACCTCGGCCATATTTTTAAAATTTTTGGACCTCAGTTAATTTATCGTAAGGGGAGGAGGTAGGGCTGGATCTCTAAGATGACTTCAAGAGTTTAAAATGTTGTGAATTTAGGATGCCTACCAAAGTCTCATGCCACGTAAGCTGACCATGGCCACCGTATCCATCTTCCCAAAAGTGTTGTCACCTGGATACTGCGGCCAACTGCATAGTTGCCTCCTCTATAAGACTAGGTGGCTTCCCCTCTTTTAATTAAGAATCCACTGCTCCTATCCTAATTTCCAATACTTAGAAAATGTGAGGATATTGGGAGGAACATTTGAAGATTACTACTCATTTCTTATTTTGCAAAAAATACCAAAATAAGCATAAAATTTCTTAAATTTAATCTATTATGATCGCCTGATGCTAGAGTCGGAATGGAGAGTAACCTGATTACACAACCCTAATTTATTAAAAAATAATTGAATTTTACATTTAACACATGCAAATTTTATAGCATGTAAATTATACCTCAATAAAGCCATTTAAAGAAATGAATCTTCCATAGGAAGATTCCAGAAGAATACTTCCACAAAAAATACAAGGATGTTCACTACAATTTTGTTCATAGTAACAACAACAAAAAAGAATAGGAAACAACCTGCATGTCAATCATGGAAGGAGAGCTAAATACACTATGGCATATCCATGCTGTGAATCATCACAGAGCAGTTAAAAAGCTTAAGGTATATATGTATGTACTGCAGTAGAAAGAACTCTAAACATATACATACAAACAATATATGCAATGTGTCATATTTTAAAGAAAATTGTAAATAATACTGTATATTGGGGCTGGCCCCGTGGCCGAGTGGTTAAGTTTGCGCGCTCCACTGCAGGCGGCCCAGTGTTTCGTTGGTTCGAATCCTGGGCGCGGACATGGCACTGCTCATCAAACCACACTGAGGCAGCATCCCACATGCCACAACTAGAAGGACCCACAACGAAGAATATACAACTATGTGCTGGGAGCCTTTGGGGAGAAAAGCGGAGAAAAAAAAAAAATACTGTATATTTTCTGTAGGTACATACACAAGCAAGTAAATACATAGGAAAAGATTTAAAAAGATAAAACCCCAGTTCATAGAGGAAATACCTCCAAGGAAGATACTGAAATTAGAGGTTACTGGTCTGAAGCGAGTTTAACCTTATCTGTCAATTTTCATTTTTTACAGAAGAGTGAATTCCTGAATCACATGTGTAATATAAAATTAGTTTTTAAATGTGTGCAACAACCCATCAGATTATAATTGGATTTCATAGTTTCTTTTAATCTATTAGATATTTCATTCAAATACGCTACTTAATAAAGTTAAAAAAAATAAATTACATCAGAGGTTTAGTTATGCAGTGGTTCTTTCAAAAACACTATTTTTCCAAAATCTGAAAACCCAGAAGAGAAACCTAGATTCCTAAGTCATTTTATAGACTAATATATGTTTCTCAAAGTCCAACACAGGGCAAACGCTGACATGGATGGAAGAGTAAAAATTACATGTATGGAAGATATTGTTAACCATCCTGTTTTCTTATTGTACATAAGATTCATTTTCATCTATTTCTCTTTTTTTTATATTTATTTGAGTATGGATGTGTGTTTGAATTTCATCTGGCTAAAATATTTAGAAATGTGTTTCACTTTTTATTCATGGAAAATGTATTTTTGTAACTAGCTCAATTTTACACTCCCCTGTCATTACATTTATATGTGTGTTTCCCGGGAAGAGGAGGGGACACTGTGATTAGGTTAAGAGCCCAGGTGTCTGATCCTGAACCTACCGTAAATGAGCGGGGTGACTTGAAAGTGACTCAATTCTTTTTGCCTCAGTTTCCTCATCTTGTACAGTGAGAAACTACATGATTTGGGTGGGAGAAAGAGAAGGATGTCTGTTCCAGCTCTAATATTCTATGACCCCTTGAACTTATTTTTGGAAAGAAAACACCCAAGAGAGTGTTATAATTTTTTCATTGCTAAAAGATGCTACAAAAGACACTTTTAAAACTTTTTTGATCCTCAAGCTTTTCATGGTACCATGCTGATAGCTGAAACTTCTGCACAACTTTTTGCTCATCAGAAAACTCTTTGTAGAGATGAACTTTGATTTTATGCAGACATGTTTTTACAATTAGTAATTCCATATAAACAGCCAAAATATTGTAAATAAAAGTGTTTACAAAGGTCGGAATGAAAGATAAAGCCATAAAAAAATCAATAAAAATGCTGAGTACAATGAAACTGGAATCCAGCGAAATTACCCAAAAAATGTCAAATGCAGTAGAAACTAAAAATATTACATGCTAAAGAATTAAAGTTATGTGGAAAATCTAAATCCTCTGTAAAGAAAACTGTAAACTTAATCAGAGGTGGAATTTTGACTATGTAATATATTATGCCCCAATAACAATTTTTTAAATAAATGAATAGAAAAATAGGTAGAAAAGTTTTACCAAGATCACTAAATTTTAATGAAAATGCCAATGGATTACTTTTTGGGATTCCTTAACATTTTAAAATTTAACACTTTAACGTTTGACATTTTAACATTCTAAAATGTTAATGAAGGGGAAGGAAGGCTTTGTTTTAAAGATGTTGGAATAAAAATGTGTTGGCTCACCCCATCCCCTAAACACTTTAGAAATAAGCAGGGGGAGGGACAATACTGTCTTAGTTTAAATGAAGACGTGGTCACAACGACAGACTGAAGACTATCTTTCAAGTAGTATAAAATTTTAAACAAAATACAGAAGATGTTCAGTGACATATTCTTCTTTAGACTTCAGCAGAATACAGATATCTCTCAAAGCAACTGCCCCAATTTAAAAAGTTCATCCAACAATCTTTCATTGGAAGATTAGGGACATAGGTGAATGAGAGAAATATGAAATGTTTTTGTAGAAGCAGAGTTCTATACTGCAGAGCAGAATAGAGAGCCCAGAAGAAAACATATACATAAAGGGTCAATTAATTTTTGACAAAAGAGCCAAGAATATACAATGGGGAATGGACAGTCTCTTCAATTAAATTGTGTTGGGAAAACCAGACAGCCATATGCAAAAGAATGAAACTGGACCCCAATTTTACCCCATACACAAAAATCAACTCAAAATGGATTAAAGAGTTGATTGTAAGGCCTAACCCTCAACCATAAAATTCTTAGAAGAAAACATTGGCAGTAAGCTCCTTAGCATTGGTCTTGGCAATGATTTCTTGAATTTGACACCAAAGGCAAAAGCAAAAACAAAGAAGAAGAACTACATTGAACTAAAAAGCTTCTACTCAGCAAAGGAAGCAATCAACAAAATGAAAAGGCAACCTATGGAATGGGAGGAAACATTTGCAAACCATAGATCCGAAAAGGGGTTAATATCCAAAACATACAAGGAATTCATACGACTCAAGAGTAAAAAAATAATAATAAATAATAACCCAAGTAAAAAATGGGTGAAGGACCTGAATAGACATTTTTCCAAAGAAGACGTACAAATGACCAACAGGTACATAAAAAGGTGCTCGACATCACTAATCATCAGGTAAATGAAAATCAAAACCACAATGAGCTATCACCTCACATCTGTTAGGGTGGCTATCATCAAAAAGACGAGAGATAATCATTGTTGAAAGGATGTGGAAAAAGAGCACCTTTGTGCACTGTTGGTGGGAATTTAAGCTGTACAGCCACCGATGAAAACAATATGGGGGTTCCTCAAAAAATTGAAAATTGAACTACCATATGATCCAGGATTCCCACTTCTGGGTATATATCCAAAGGAAACAAACCCATTATCTCAAAGAGATGTCTTTACTCCCATATTCACTGTAGCATTATTCACAATAGCCAAGGTATGGAAACAACATAAGTGTCTGTCAATAGATGGATAGATCAAGAAAACGTGACATATTTTTCAGCCTTTAAAAAGAAGGAAATCCTGTCATTTGTGACAACATGGATGAACCTGGAGGGCATTATGCTGAGTGAAATAAGCCACACAGAGAAAGACAAATACTGCATGGTGTCACTTATGTGTAGAATCTAAAAAAAAAATGTCGAACTCAGAGAAACAGAAGAGTAGAAAAGTGGTTGCCAGGGGCTGGGAGGGGCGGGGGGGGGGGGGGGGGGGAGGGGGGGGGTGGTTGAAGGGGAGAAATTTGGGAGAATAGAGAGAGGTTGGTAAAAAACTATAAACTTTTGACTAAAATAAATAAGGTCTGAGGATCTAATGTATAACATGGTGACTATAGTTGATAATATTATATTGTGTAATTGAAATTTTCAAAGAGAGTAGAACTTAAATGTTCTCACCGAAAAAAGGAAATATGTGAGTTGATGGGTGTCTTAATTAACTTGACAGGGGGAATCCTTTTAAAACATATATGTATATCAAATCATTGCGTTGTGCACTTTAAATATGTTACAATTTTATTTGTCAATTAAACCTCAATAAAGCTGAAAAATAAAACGGGAGTCATAGCACCGAACAGAAAAAAAGACAGGAATTTTGGGAACAAAAATGTGGCAGTAGCTGGAGGGGTAATATGTTATTGAGAATGATTTTTTTTTTTTTTTTAAAGATTTTATTTTTTTCCTGTTTCTCCCCAAAGCCCCCCGGTACATAGTTGTATATTCTTCGTTGTGGGTCCTTCTAGTTGTGGCATGTGGGACTCTGCCTCAGCGTGGTTTGATGAGCAGTGCCATGTCCGCGCCCAGGATTCGAACCAACAAAACACTGGGCCGCCTGCAGCGGAGCGCACGAACTTAACCACTTGGCCAGGGGGCCAGCCCCAAGAATGATGTTTTTTAAAGAGGGGAGTTACTAGAGAATATATGCTGAGGGAATGATTCATTGAAAAAGGAGAATTGTGACATCTTGGAAGGCAATCCAGAATTCAAGTGCAAGGATTGGCCTCTGAGAAAAACCAGAGATAGTTCGACTGTTGAAAAAGGACAAAAGGTTGAATGTGAGGGCACAGATGGGT
Source organism: Equus quagga (assembly GCF_021613505.1). Taxonomy (NCBI): domain Eukaryota; kingdom Metazoa; phylum Chordata; class Mammalia; order Perissodactyla; family Equidae; genus Equus; species Equus quagga. The sequence goes on from NC_060273.1 coordinate 88,301,601, forward strand.
GGTTCAGAGTGGAAAGATGGAGTTTTTGTCTTAATGTGAAGTGGTCATTTTAGAAAATGGGAGTGTGCACATACTAGGAAGTATAGTAGGACTATCAAGGGAGTATGAGTACCCATTTGAAATTTGAGTCGTGACTTACAATAAGACCTGTCCCAGTACTGGGTTTCTCTCCAGCCCATCCGGCTGCACTAAGTGAGGCACAGAGGAGGCAGAGTGAGGCGAGCGCAAACAGAAGTAGTGGTCAATAACGGGCAATCCTGATGCAGTCCATAGACCGCCAAGGGATAGAAAGTTTCAGAATGCTGGAAATAAAAATTGCATAGGTGTGCAATATCCCAACAACATATATCCTAGTGAAGTTTTAACAACAGCAAAAAAAAAAAGAGGAAAAAATGAATTTTCTTGGCTTTAGGCAACCAGGCAGAAAAAGAAATTACCTACAAGGCAAAAAAATATCAGGCTACTTTTTTTTCAAGTTCTCTCAGTAATTCTCAATGCCAATGGTAGTAAAGCAAAAGTAATTTAAGATTTTGAGATACATCTAGTTATCTTTCAACTATAAAAGCTATATTATACATCATCAAACATGGAGGAACTTAGGCAGTATATCCAACAAGAGCCTTTCTTGAAAAAAATAATTCAAATCAGACAACTAAAATACAAATCAAAATAAATGTGAAAGATGGGGCTGGCCCAGTGGCGTAGCAGTCAGGTTCACCCACTCCACTTCAGCGACCCAGGTTTCATGGGTTTGGACCCTGGACATGGACCTACGCACTGCTTATCGAGCCATGCTGTGGAGGCATCCCACATACAAAGTAGAGGAAGATTAGCTCAGGGACAACCTTCCTCAGCAAAAAAAGGGGATTGGTGGCGGTTGTTAGCTCAGGGTTAATCTTCCTCAAAAAGATAAATAAAGATGAAAGACATTAGGGATAGGATTAGATCAAGAAGGCAGACCTGGAACCCCCAAATTCTGGAAATAACAGACACTATACAATTTTTTTAAATCTATAACTTAACTCAGTACTCTGTACTTTTGTATATACTTTAAAATTTCTGTAATAAGTTTTTTTTCCCTAAAAGGGGAAAAAATATCTATACCAAGACACAGCATGGTAAATTTCAGAACACTAAAAGCAAAGCAAAACTTTTCAAAGCTTCCAGAAAGAAAAATCAGGTTTTTTACAAATGAATAGTAACGCCGGGTAAAAGAAAATAATGGAGCAATATTTTCAAAACATTCTAAGGGAAAATAATTTTGAACATAAATTCTAAACTCAATCCAGTGAGAAAACAAACAAAATAAGACATTGTAAGAAATACTTACCGCCCACATACCCTCTCTGAAATTATTACCAAACTATTTACTCCAATATATTTTTTTAAAAATTGATCCAAGACAAAGCAGTATACATGAAGCAATGATGAGCCAAGAAACCAGTAAACCTCACTTTTTGGTTAAATAAATGCTGATGGTACATTAAAAATATAACAAACCAAAATTTCTAGATCATATCAACATGGCAGGTGGCACAGGGAGAGAGCAGAAAGAAGTAAACTCATGCCAAGGTACTCTTATGGCCAGAAGCTTTTGAAACAGATGCTTCTTGATGTTGATACAAAAGTATTCGTTAAGAGTGTGTTGTGGGGCTTGCCTGGTGGCGTAGTGGTTGAGTTCATGTGCTCCGCTTCAGCAGCCTGGGGTTCGCAGGATCAGATCCCAGGTGTGGACCTACACACCACTCATCAAGCCATGCTGGGAGGTGTCCCACACAGAAAATAGAGGAAGTTTGGCACAGATGTTGGCTCAGGGACAAGCTTCCTCAAGCAACAAGAGAAAGTTTGGCAATAGATGTTAGCTCAGGGCCAATCTTCCTCACCAAAAGAAAAGAAAGAGAGCATGTGTTGAAATTGTTTCAGACTTACCACTGGAAGAATAGAAAGAAGGTTATAACTTCCAAACATGAGTTGGGGATGAGAGGAGGGCATAGAAAACTAGACTAATCTAAGAAATAGTGAGATAAGGGTGCAATAGCATGGTAAATATAAAAGAATATAAAATGGCAGGTAAGAATCCAAACATATCAGTAATCATGAGAGATATAAATACAGTCCTGAAGCGGATAAGGATGTTTTAGTCACTGACAGACTGCATATATGACAGTGGTCCCACAAGATTAGTACCATACCACCGAGGTGTGTAGTAGGCTCTTCCATCTAGGTTTGTGTAAGTGCACTCTGTGACATTCGCACAACGATGAAATCACCTAACAGTGCTTTTCTCAGAAGGTATTCCCGCAATTAAGTGACAAGTGACTGTAGTTTAAATTGTTGGTTAAAAGATAAATGTACTTTTAAAAATTCTTTTTAAATCCAGCCTGGTGCTTTTTATAAGAAATGTACGAAATCAAAATATGAGATCGATTGAAAATAAGGGGATAAAACAGGGTATTTAAGGCAAATGCTGATATAAAGAAGTACGTGCAAAATAATATTAATAAATTGAAGATTAAAAAATTAAAAAGTATAAGGAGGAAAGGAGCAATTTATTAAAAAGATTTCATTGTCATAAGCTCTCCTATGTTCCTAACAATATAGCTTCAAAAAACATCTCAAGCAAAATTTACAAAATGTCAATTAAACACAATAAGGACAGAGGAAATTTTAATAAAACAATTTTGTTCTAATACATTTATTTATTTATCACCAACCAAAAGAGCAGTACTACTTACATTGCTCCTTCCATTAACTGCCCTCACTCACACCCTGCTGCTGTGAGTTTACTCAAAGCCAGTCTAGGAGCTTGTCCTTTATCCCTAGCCTGTGTGGCATTTACCCTACTCACCACCCCTCCCTAACACCTACCACCTCTCTGCCCCCAGCCTTTCTCTCATCTTATAAAAACCAGCACCCTCCTTCCCCAGAGTTCTTCCCCTCCTTATCCGGTGTCTCAGGGCAAGTCTGTACCTCTTGGAGGCCAAATTTCCAATTCTCCATCAAACACCACTCCTTCCCTGCAAGGGAGAAGGGGAAAGAAAACACGTTTTAAGAAAGAACTCACCTGGAAGGATGAGGTAAAGTTAAAAATAAATCAGTGTTCACACATGACTAGTTTCTATCCCATCATATTAGTATTCAGATGAAGAAGTCTTAAATAAGATTTAAGTCGTTAGAAGATTGTTTGTAAATTATAATCTTACCATCTGCTCATTATTTACATGATTTGTTTTTCTGAAGATGAAAATGAATGCAGGACCAAGCCAGGAATCTGTGAAAATGGGCGTTGCATTAACACTATTGGGAGCTATAGATGCGAGTGTAATGAAGGATTTCAGTCCAGTTCCTCAGGCACTGAATGCCTTGGTAAGTTGACATACGAGTATATTTTTCTTGTAAATAAAACATCTGTTTTATGATGTCATCACAGAAGAGGTCTACATATATATCCTTGTCTGCTAAACAAATCCCCCGATCTGAGTAATCCTCATACTTCTTCCTAAAAGTGTACAACTATTAAAATGACGTATTTGTGCGTGTGTCGTATGCACATCCATGTGTAATGTAAATAACCATTTTAAATAGTCTTTCCAAAATTAAGATTAATTAAGCTCTATGGAAAATGTGAGTAAAACTTACATCAGGGCATGATTTAATTCCAAAAGAAAATATTTGTGATGTGAGGTAAGCTCTGCTGTATTAATGATATTGAAGTAAATGCCACATTTCAAAACTGCAGTGAAGGTTAATTTTTATTTTATGATAGAGAAGAATGTTTTACAAAATATTTTCTTGTGGAAAGTATAAATCTCAGACATTATGCTGTATTTCAATGCTAAAATGCATACATTATAAACCATTTTAGTTAATTACGAGCAGGTGTAAAAGTATGGAGAGGCAAAATTTAAGGCAAACCAAGAGAAATGAGTGCTCGTCACTTGATTTAGTGTTAAAACAGTATGTTTCACTTATATCGGATTTCTCTCAGAATCATGTCATCTGCTTCAACTCCTAGGAAATTGTTAGTCAAGAAAATATCTTTTGTTGTCTTCGGTCTAGACCTTTACCAGCCATCCATCTTTTTGGAAATAAAAAAACCTACACAGAAAGTATACTTTTTTGTTCCTATTATTAACAGTTTCACTAGGATGATTCATAAAACCCTATTAAAGATTTCTTTGCCTATTTACATCAGAGAAATCCCTTTATTTATACTAAGAAAAAATCTACTTAGTCCAAATGTTTGAACAGTCTTTTAGGTGGAGAAAATATGAGAGATTAGATCTGCATACGTATCAGGATTATAACATAGTCTAGAATTTGCTCTTCAAAAACAAACCCTGATACTCATTTGCTTATTTAAAAGGAAATACTGATTTTCCTTTTATTTGGATTCTACAAGAATGGTAATTTACTATCATTTAGTTGCTGATGGATTGAAGAAAAAAGTTAATCTATTTCTGAAGAATAGTATCACTTTTTGTCAAATTTAATCAAGTGTCTAATGAAAGAACACTCTATGAACTTAACCTCCAACAAAACTTGGTCATTGTTAAGCTGTCTTAAGCAGTGTGAATGTTCATGTAAAAGAATATTTACTTTTTAAAAAATTATTACTAAGAAGGAAAGCATTGATTGTCCTGAATTTGAAGACCAAGATAATGAAGTGTGATTTCCATGACATTGATGCTTATTTACTCGTCGTCATTTCAGACAATCGACAGGGACTCTGCTTTGCAGAGGTATTGCAGACAATGTGTCAGATGGCATCCAGCAGTCGCAATCTTGTCACAAAGTCAGAATGCTGCTGCGATGGGGGGCGAGGCTGGGGTCACCAGTGTGAGCTGTGCCCACTTCCTGGAACTGCCCAGTACAAAAAGATATGTCCTCATGGCCCAGGATACACCACTGATGGAAGAGGTAAGGGGTTGAAGAAATGCATGCATGTTATCAATACAGTGAACTTCATTAATTCAGATAAGTTTGAAGGAAAAGTGAAAAATTGATACAATAATAATAGCTAAAATATTTGAATGTGTATTTGTGTTTGTATATGCTTTTTGCTAATGCTTTAGACTTTAAAAGATTTCATCTTCATACCAAATCTAAGAGGTAGAATTTATTATTCCCATTTAACAGATGAGGAAACTGAGGCACAAAGCTAAGGTAACAATACATAATTTTCTCATCATCACACCCTTTTTTAAGGGACGGACCCAGGAGTGGAACACATCTCTCCATCCCAAAGGCCATGTGTGTAACCCCCAAACTATACTTGCTTTATTTAAATAAATCTTCTTCATTTTTTTGAGGGTGCACAAGAGCTCATTCTGTTTACAATACATTTACAAACCAAGTCTCATAACTGATTAGTGGTTTCCATTTTTTTGAACAGCCAACTAATACACTAATGTCTGGAAAAATATCATTTTTTTCCCATTACTATACAGATCCTCAACCCTGTGCCTGATTACCTTGTTGCTGAAACCCTTCCTTCAGAGTCTAATGCAAGTGTGAATTTGAGGCCAATCCATGGAAAATTATCACAAATTCCAAATTAACTGAACTTCAAAGAGACAGCTTTCTAGATCTCAAAAAAGCAATTCATACGTAGATTGCAACATGAATAGACTGAAACAGGACTTTCAACATAGCCTTCCTTTGTTATCTCTTCCCATCACTGCAGATTCTTTTTCTTTCCCTTCCATGTTGCCATTATGCCTGAGTGATGGGAAGGTATTCTAGAACTATTATGAATGTTAACTGTTAGACGTTACTCTCATTTCACTTCCCTCATTTCTCTTAGTTTTCTAACCAGTTTTATCCTCACATATGTTGACTTGTATGTGTTTTTGTTTTGGCCCACAGATATCGATGAATGTAAGGTTATGCCAAACCTCTGCACCAATGGTCAGTGCATCAATACCATGGGCTCATTCCGATGCTTCTGCAAGGTTGGCTACACCACAGACATCAGCGGAACTTCGTGTGTAGGTAAGGCGAGGCACCTGCACGTTGAGGGTTTGTCAACTACTGTTTCCTACAAGTCACTTACTGTGAGTAGAGTATCTTTACTATGGAGCTTTGGAATGTGCATTTTATTAAAATGATGCTATTCTTCTCAATAACGTGGTTCTTCATATCACAGTAGTTGTCCCAGGCCTTGTCCAGGAAAGTGGGACACATAACTGTTCAATTCATCAAAAAGTCTGCTCAATCAAGGAAACATAATTATAAAAAAAATAGTTTCAGCATTTTAGGGGCCAGCCTGGTGGCATAGTGGTTAAGTTCACATGCTCTGCCTCAGCCACCTGGGGTTCACCAGTTTGGATCCCAGGCACAGACCTATGCACCACTCATCAAGCCATGCTGTGGTGGCATCCCACATACAAAATAGAGGAAGATTGCCACAGATGTTAGCTCAGGGACAATCTTCCTCAACCAAAAAGAGGAAGATTGGCAATAGATGTCAGCTCAAGGCCAATCTTCCTCATGAAAAAACCCCACAAATATATGTATTTATACTTTCAACATTTTATATTTTAATTTAAAATGTATAAATGCCCATTTGTCACTCTTTTGATGAAAGAAAAGGGCTTTTGATTGTGAATGTGTGTGTTTGCATAGTGGGAAAATGATTTTTGCTTGTTCCTCATTGCTGTTTTTTGCATAAAACATTACTAATAGGGGCCAGCCCTGGTGGCCTAGTGGTTAAGTTCAGTACACTCTGCTTCAGCAGCCTGGATTCAGTTCCTGGGCATGGACCTACACCACTTGTCAGTGGTCATGCTGTCGTGGCAGCTCACATACAAAGCAGAGGAAGATTGGCCATAGATGTTAGCTCAGGGCAAATCTTCCTTAGCAAAAACAAAAAAGTACCAATTAAACATTATTGAAAATTTCCAGTTACTAAGTAGTCTCAGTACAGAAACTGTCTACATTTTTGCAATTTCTTTCTCTAATTTAATTTTTTATTGTCTCACCCATACCATTCTATGATAATTGTGGGTGGAGGCTGCTTGCCTTTATCAAGTCTTTGTAAAGCATTCAACTTAGTTTTCATTAAAGAAAAAATCTTTTTTCCTTCATGTTTCCTCAAGTTATGTGATATTCTGGTAAAGGTCCTTTTCAATAACAACCACACCTGGCATGAAAGCTTAAGAAAAACCAAACTGACTCTTAGTAAGCATTCAGTTGACCGGCTTGAGGGTAACGGAGGATAGGCCATTGGTCATGAGCTTTCAGCATTCTATGCGCATCAATCAATCTTTTCTGGAGGAAATGGAGAAGACTGACTGCTATCAGTCAGAGTCCCAGCAGAAAAGACATGGCATAGTCAAACAAGGACAGCTGAAGGAGGGTTGAACAAAGGGACTATCTATAAAGGCAGGACAGAGTGTGCAGAAACCACAAGGGATAGGGCTGTGTGCTGAGGCCGTACCACTCCTGGGCCAAAAGGAAAGAGGGGGGCATTATTGGAACCTGGAAGGAGAAAGTCGTGCACAGAGAGTAGCCTCATGAGGACCTCTGTTCCAATGACTCAGTCAGCCTGAGCCCATCTTGAGGGAGGAGGTTGAGGAAGTAAGGACCAGGTGGAAGACAGAGGGCAAGGGAGCGTGCTCATGGAGTCCGTACAGTTCAACCTCCTGGGCCTGACAGCAGGGTGGACCAGGGAGAGGACTGGATCTGGAGGGGCAGGTGGAAGATTTCCAGCACAGTCTCTGATACCGCAAGATGCTTAGGGGAGTGTCAGTTAGGAGAGTTTAAGAGCTTCAGCCACATCCACATGTCAAAAGGAAGAACCTCTTACTTTTATGATTCTCACATTATTAAGCGAAGTATATTACAGAATTTAGTGGATTTTTTTGAACCCAGACAGTTGTCTAGATATTATGATATTTATCCAAGATCTACAAAGTAAACCAGTATGTTACTTTAGTGAAAACTGTTCTGTGCATTATTTCTGTTGGCTGTTTTGCATTTTAAGTAGAAGAGGAAAAGGAAAAAAATGAAGGAGACTATAGAGGGAGGAAAGAGGCTGGTGGTTTCTTCTAACCCAGAATTTAATCTGCACATCGCTTTTACTTAGATCTGGATGAATGTTCCCAGTCCCCGAAACCCTGCAACTTCATCTGCAAGAACACGGAGGGAAGTTACCAGTGCTCGTGTCCCCGGGGGTATGTCCTGCAAGAGGATGGAAAGACTTGCAAAGGCGAGTGAAGACTCTGCATCTGTGGCCCTTGTCTGTCTCTCCTTCAGATCCTGACATTAGATAACCAGGGATGATACCAAGTGCATCACCTTCAGTAAAGCACGTCTTCCCAGACACCATTTTATTACCCAGAAAATTCTACCAAAAGACGCACCGTAGGAGGCAGAGAGGATTAAAACCCAAGTTACAGTAGTTGGCTTCGTGCAGCAAACCGCACAAGTTCCAAAATAAAACAAAACAAAAAATGTTGGCGAAAGAAGAGATTGAAACAACTAAAATAAGATTTTTTTGTGACTTATCTAAGATTTCATTTCTCTAAACTATCTTTATTACACATTCACTGCAGAAAATTAAAGATGAATTGATAAATTTTAATTTTTCTGCTTAGGCAGTATTAAAACTAATTATCAAGCTAAATTACATTGTTAAAATAGCTTCAACACTATACTCATATCTTCAGTTTTATAGCAAACCTCATCAGTATGAAATTAATGGACTGAGGAAATTCCTGTCTAGTTAGCTTTTTGAAATAGATTATTCTCAACAAAATGAGATTTATTTCCAAGATATACCCAAAAACGTGAAGTAAAATACTAGCAAGCAGTGCTCTTCTCCTGGACCCATTTAGTGAACCATTAGGGGTCAGTTTCATTTTGTACGTTGTTTATAAATAAGTGCAATGAAAGTGTGTGTGTGTTTTTAAGCTTTCAAATAATGAATTAGTGTTGCCTACATCTTATATTGCTTGGTAAATTTATTTAAATGTATTTTCCCATACCAAGTTCCCATCTAACCAAAATCACATTTTGAATTTTCTATCAGTAGAATCCAAATATTAATACCATTCATGGCTAGAATTACAGACTCTGTGTTTTGCTTCCTCTGGTATTAACAATGGTATTTTCATTTGGATCCTGAGAACCTGCCTGAATGTTTGTCTTAGAGCCTTCATCACTTTCCAGATTCTGTTTTATTTTATTTAATCCCTCCTTTAATAAGAATAAGTGATCAGTCATGTACTAAACTGCATTAAATGCAAGAATTATGACTTTTGGATAGTAGCTTTGAGGCAGTTCATGGAAACCACTGTAATTCATACATTCACTTTCTCATTTCAAGAAAACTTTGTGTTACATATCACCTTAGCCGTCCTATCATAGTAGCCCTTAATATTTATGCTGTTAAGTATTTGAAAAGAAACTGGCTGCCATATGCATATGGAAGTCTGTAAAGCATCCAGCAAACATCTGACAAAACAGTCGTAATAGAACATGCACACCTCGTGTGGCTTCATGAGAAGGGATGCCTAGCCAGAGAGCTCTGCTCTGATTTTCACTGGCTTCTCTTTCATTTCAGACCTCGATGAATGTCAAACCAAACAGCACAACTGCCAGTTCCTCTGTGTCAACACCCTGGGAGGTTTTACCTGTAAATGTCCACCTGGTTTCACCCAGCATCACACTGCTTGTATTGGTAAGACAAAACTACACATGGGAGATTTCACAAACTTTTGATACATGCATAAAAATTATACTTAAAATGGTAAAGTAATGTCACAGTACTTATATTTAGAACCAGTGCCTTGTAATAAGTGGTCTAAGAATGTTGCTAATAATATAGATATATTTTTTCAGAGGAACAATATCCAAAGGAGAAAGGCCTATGTAGTCCAGACACACGCACAGTGGGCGTGTTCCAGGCAGCGCCTTTGGAATGCATTCTAAATGCACCCATGTGTGTTTGATACAATATGAGTAAAGGCTCACTCTAATTTAGAACATGATGACGAACATGCTGGGTTTCTTATGTTAGAAGATACATATGTTAAGAGATTTTCAGTCTGTATTATCAAACACCATGACCTCAGTCGACCCAAAATATGCTGTAATTTGAAATCTCTTGAAATACACTTTTTCTTACCTCTTTGGCTGTTAATATGACAACGAATCCTGGCGTACTTTCCCCTATAAGGCTGCTTTCACACCGTGCACCTTAGGCTTTCATACTTCACTTTTTACTTCATGTAGTGAAATCTGAGTCATGTCCTATTTGGGAAGCTTGACACTCTCCTCCTTCGTGCTTTGCTAGACAACAATGAGTGTGGGTCTCAGCCTTCACTTTGCGGAGCAAAGGGAATCTGTCAGAACACCCCTGGGAGTTTCAGCTGTGAATGCCAGAGGGGCTTCTCTCTTGATGCCACTGGACTGAACTGTGAAGGTGAGTTTACTGCTCCAAAATCCTTAATCTAATACAGCAAACTGTTTCAACTTCCAAGCCACTAAATGAGAAATTGAGATCACCTCAAAGGAAAAAAAATACTTAACAAGATAGAACCTAGCAATTGATTTTTGTTCATAAATTTTCATATATCATTTTGGGGGCAGAGGAAAACCTGAATGTCATGAAACAAAAATTCTGTGAGTATGAATCAGCTTTTAAAATAACGACTTTTTACCTAATTAGTGATCTAAAAAAGAATTGAACTAAAAAGAATTCTGTACCTAACATGGTTTACAGTAGAGTACGAGTATACAAGCAAAAAAAAAATTGGATTTTTGTTCCATAATACCTAAATGTGTAATGTTAAGTGTCAGAAAAAGAACCGATTATCATAGAGAATTGCAGAAGTGTATGGAAAGCACTGGGGGAAACTGATAGCTGTTTCCATTTTATTTGGTCTATGACTCGTAATTCACTCTCTTTTCTGCAATGAACATTTCTTATAAAGTCTCCCCTGGAACAGGTATTTCCTGGGAAGTCCAAGGGAACATTTAAGTGGGAATAAAATAAGGATTTGCCTGTGGTCAATAAAATATTATATGATGTTTCAGTATTTCCATTGCAAGGGCTAGAGTATAAGACAAACGTATCTTTTACAAAATACACATGCCAGAGATGACGAGATTGTATACATCCCCTTTATATTTTTTAAACTATCATAATTTATGTTTTTGTTGATTTTAGTTACTCTTTAATTGATTATTCTTAGAAATATATGATTTTGAATCCTAGAAATATAGCCAAAGTTTTGAACATACTCTTTGTAAGACTTACAGGATTTTTGTATGTATCTAATTTGCAGCCAAGAAAAATTCAGTTTTAGAAATTTCTATTTTAATATTTTAAATTTGAAGTCCTTGAGATTTGGAGGTATTCTGAACATACAGCTGCTTGCCACGTGTGAGTTCAGCTTGTGACTATCCACATAAGATACCACTTATTAATTATCCATATAAATTTGTTACACATACATCAGCCATGCCAATTTTATTTCGCTCTTTATGGGTAGATTTCAAAGCCTCAGTTGTCATTCCAAAAGCATATGCATGTATGAACAAAAAAATTATTCCATATGTGTAATAATACCACATCGTGTCTAAAAATAATGTATTCAAATACTTAAAATTTGTATCTAATTAATCATGAATGGTAATAAAAATGTTTGCATACAAAGCAATTATACTTTTTAGATATCTCTATAGTGCTTGTATCTTCCCCAAAATGAAGATTACATGTCAATCACTTTTGAATCTACTGGAATATGTAATGCAAATATATTTATGTCACTTACCAAATAAATCATAACCATATGCAGTTAATCCATCCAAAATGCACAACATTTGTGGTTGCTATGGTTGATTTGCTGAAATTTAGTTGTTATGTAGAGCATTGACGTGGCACGGTCTGGTGGAGAGCCTAAGAATGAGGTGGTTTCTTATCTCTGAACCATTCTTTGCACCACCACTGACTAATAACCATGTGACTTGGAAAAATCACAGCCTTTCTGTGTGTGTTGCTTGTTTCTTCCCTTGCTAATAGGTTGTGTTTGGAGTGCATTTAAGAATAGTAGAGGAAAGGTTACGTAAACATCTTGCCGGGATTGTTTTTGCAGACGTTGATGAATGTGATGGAAACCATAGGTGCCAACATGGCTGCCAGAACATCCTGGGAGGCTACAGATGTGGGTGCCCTCAAGGATATATTCAGCATTACCAGTGGAATCAGTGTGTTGGTGAGCACTCACTTATGACATAGTGTCTGCTTTTCTCACTTTAAAGGATCTTAGAGTAAAAGGAACAAATAATAACGGTTAACATTTCAATGTAGACTTTGAATCCTAGAACTTAAAAACCAGTACTTAGGGCAGATGCATGGGCGGATGCATGGGGGTCCATTATACTAGTCTCTATACTTACGTATATTTGAAAATATCTGTAATAAAAATGTTGTTGTAAGCACCTAAAAGGTAAACTCGAGTTTTTATAATTTTAATTTTCTGCAAGATGTAATTTTAAGTTTCTGAATATGCTGTCAAGAATCATCATCTTCCTTTGCCAAGGTCAGGGCTTTTTATCAGTAATTTAGTATCTTTAGACTTGGGGTTGAAGGATTACCCATCCAACCCCTTCATACAAATCTAAAAGAATTCAGATCAACTTAATGAGGACTGTCCGTCTGTGCTCTCCAGCCACATAGATTTAATGAAGGAGATGAAGTATTTTAAGGTAGAAAAAGTACCTAGTTACAGCACATTCTGTTGAAAACTCCAGACAGAGGTGTTTGTAAAATAAAATTTGTAGGCACTCAGCTCTATTCCTTTCATTGATAAGTCAGGGAAATTCTCCTTTTAAGGAGAGACTGATCAAAGAGAACATTATTCTCTACTGGAATAGCCTGCTGACTGATTTAGCATATGCCTAATTGCTTGGCTCCATTTGAATGCACTTCACAGACATGCCATCCAACACATTGTGACATAAGATGCTGGCATAGCTGGGCAGAAAGGGGAACAGTGGTCCTGCAGAGCAACAGCAGGGTCCTTCCTCTTTCTCTGTAGTAATTTAAATTACCCCACATGTATTTCAAGTATTCTACTGTGAGCAATTCACTAAATGAATTAATCTGATTTTATCCTTTGTGGTCTTCTCAAAAGAAATTTCTAATGACAGTTTAGTGAATTGAGAAGAAAATCAGGAAAAGTTTCAAAGGAGGGAAACCAACACAGTGAAAGTCACAACTATGCTGTGGCCTTGTGCCAGGTCAAAGACAGACGCTTTGCCACACTAAGAATACACACTGGCGAATGGGGTGGATGCAAAAACGATTAATGATCAAGAAGTTAAAGACAAAATTTTAAAGGATTATCAAAACGATGAGTTAGGCAGTCAATCAAAACAATTTTGTAAGCTTAATTTACTGTTTTTCCTCTTCACAGAAAAAAAGTGTTGCCAAAGTCCTTATGCACTGATTGATACATAAACAGAAGCAAAGTATAAGCGCACTCTTCAGAATATAAGGAATGGTATTTGTTTGGATAGCTATTAAAACAGCATAAAACAATTTTATGATATTGCATTGTTTATAAAACATGAGGCTCATAATTTTATTTAGTAAATACCATGGACTTCTTGGTTGGTTCTTTGGAACTTGAGGCCAAAGAATGATCCTCTAATATTTCCCATGTGTCAGCTTAATAGAATTTTTGTTTTTAAAGTGATCATAAGTAGAAATAGGAATATTTATGGAGTATCAACTCAATTTCCAAGTTTTTGAGTTTTCTTAAATTTCTGTCTGTAAATATCTAGTGCAAAAATAGCTGCACAGTTTTCACTAAATCTGGTTTGACTTAAAGTCAGGGCTGTGTGGTATATCCCAGTTCTCCTTTGTGGATCCTTGGAGTGGGCACTTCAGCAAGGCAGTCCCCCCAGAACAGCTCCTTCTGGAGTCCAGCCAGATGCCAGTGTGCCTTTTAATCAGAAGAGAGAGACCCTATGGACAGAGGGATCAGTGGTTTCAAAGATGAGTTCAAAACTAAAGATACAGAAGCAGAACTCCCCAACTCAAGTAGTAATTTGTGAGTGTGCTCTGCTAAAATGGGCACCTCTGAGCAGCAGGCCCCTGAATAAGATGCAACAGAGATTTCTTTCAGAAGGTTCTAGATTCTTCTGTGCAGGGTTGAGGAATCCAGCTGGTCTCCAATAAAACTGCTGACTTTCTTGCCTTGAATCCACATAACATAGTTGGAATTTTAACTCAAATATATGGCAGGGACAGAATTAAACAACCCATCAGGAACTAATAAAAGCAAAAAGTTAGCAAAAGAACAAAAATTGTGACAAAATGCAAATTGAAAGACCACAAATCATTTTTATCTGTCACCACATATGTGAATATCTTCAGTCATTCATATGACTGAGAGAGGAGTATGGAATGAAATATTTCAGACAGATTTATCTGCGGTCTCCTTGTAAATGGACAAAACTGTTGGAGTCAGTGAATCAGATAATTTGTATAATGTTAAACTGTAAACCTACAATATTGTCAATACTAGTGTCAATTTAAGAAAAATGACAGTTCTTTGTGTTACTATTGAAAAAAGCTTTAATTCAAATGAACACTTTCAGAAGTTTCTAGCCAGTTACCACAGAACACATAATATTCTGGTACACAGATTGTCCAGATGTAGGTAACATTTTTAAATGTTTGCAAGCATTATAATTATTCAAAATTAAAAATAAGTGAATATTACTGATATTAACATTTGCATATGAATAAAAATTATGTCTTAGCATATGAAGCTTTTGGTTATTAGTGTTAGTAACTTCCAGCATGCTTCTATGGCCTTTTCAAAATGACTTGAACATAGCTTAGTGAGACTTGAGTCAGCTCAAAGTATGTCTCAAACAAGAACATATTTTAAAAATCAGATTACCTCAGTCTATAAAATTATACCATGATGTGCATATGTATATTCATAGCATATAAATATGAAGTATATCGTGGTGCTTCCAAAAATATTGCATTTTTAAAATATTCTTGTCAGTGGTGTGTTTAAATGCAATTTATTCAAGTAATTGGTTTTGCCTGGTAATTTTTCTACTTAACACAATGTCTAATACTATATTTATAGCAGGATCATTTTGTTAAATTATAACCTAATTTACATTTTCTGTTAGGAGTGAAACACTGCATATAAATGTCAGATTTAATTATAAAAGCAGATAAGCCTTTGTGGCAGAATTCCAAGTCTCTTGTAGATAGAAATAAAACAGCAGTTATATTTATGTCATAGGTAGCCTAGTTATTAAGAAGTTATTTATATACTTTCTCCCCATGAAATGAAGGCTAAGAATTTGTACATATTAGGTAATCATAGCAGATTTTATATCCAGTGATTAAGAGTTCTACATTTGGCAGTCTGATTTAATTCTGAACTATAATCATGGTACAAAAATGTGCCTAATAACATCTACCCTTTCAGTAACCTCTGCACCATACTTAATGGAGTTTAATTTCCTGTCTGAGAGGCCTCTTCACGGAGACTCCGTCTGCATCGTCCATAATCTCACTGAGCTACCGCAGACATACGCTTCCCTCGAGCTGTTGTGTCCCAGGCGCGCAGCGACTCGCAAATGGGCCTTTTTCCCCATATGGGCTGAAACATATACTTGTCATATGTTAGGTAAACAGACACACTGTGTTCCACTGGAGTCACAAGAATTTGAAAGAATTCCATAGAACAGATGTGATTTGTGCCCAGGGTGAAATCTGGATTATAGTAAAGCCCAAAGGAGTCAAGCCACATGCTCTATGTCAACCAGACAGTTGAGAGCAAAATTGTAATCTCCAAAGTTGGAAACATAAGTAGGCTTTGAATTTGTAAAAATGATAATAGCAACTGAAAGTATAATCTATAACTATCCTACTCTCAGGCATTTACGGTATAACATTAGTCATTAAACTAGTAAAGCCTGTGTCAGCTGATGGCCGGATGCAGACCCATCCCAGGAGGAACAGTCTGTACCTAATGGTCCTTAAGCAGTTAAAAGTGTATTAGATTGTTGGCTCAATAGATCCAGGTAAATGATGTTTATTTCAATTATTTTCATTTAGGGTATTTAAATTTTCTATATGTCTTCTCCCCACATATAATGAAGGCTTTGGGAATTGCTGAGAGAGTGGATACAAGGACAGATATAGGCCTTTTTTAAATTGAGATATAAGTCACGTACCGTAAAATTCACCTTTTTAAAGTATGTACTCAGTGGTTCTTAGTATATTCTCACAAGAGCGTGCAACCATCAACACCACAATATTTTCATCACCTCAAAAAGAAACTCCATACCCATTAGTAATCATTCTCCGTTTCTCCCTCCCCACCGCCCCTGGCAACTAGTAATCTGCTTTCTATTTCTATGAATCTGTCTGAGAGTGTAGCCTTTTGAAGTAATCTTCTGTTAAGAGAATAGAAGAGTTATTCAGTAAGCAAACTGCAAATACCTGCCCCAAAGGGGCTGCCAATGTATCCAGAAACATCGCACAAACAGAATATAAAAGGGTAGGGCGAGGTTTTTTTTTAAGCCATAATTTAGGAGGATTTGTTGGGTGGGTGGGTTGGCTGGTTTGTTTAATTTCGTATGCTTTGCGAATCAGCCATAAGAGTAGACCTTTTAAAAATGCAGTTCTAGGGTTATTTCCCCTGTAAAATCATCAGTACGTTGAGACTCGGGCTCTTCTTCCCATCACTGCCACCTTCCCCATGTAAGAGTTTCTTACTTTGTGTCAATAGACGAGAATGAGTGCTCCAATCCCAATGCCTGCGGCTCGGCTTCCTGCTACAACACTCTGGGCAGTTACAAGTGTGCCTGCCCCTCAGGCTTCTCCTTCGACCAGTTCTCCAGTGCCTGCCACGACGTGAATGAGTGCTCGTCTTCCAAGAACCCCTGCAATTACGGCTGCTCCAACACGGAAGGGGGCTACCTCTGCGGCTGCCCACCTGGCTACTACAGAGTGGGACAGGGGTAAGGCCGCCAACCTCCCTGCACACAGGAAAGCAAGTGTGGTCCAACGGGGTGGCATTCCTCCCTCCCTGGGTTCAGCCTGCCTGGTGCCTGGCACTGCAGGGAAGCCTACAATGTTTAAAAGCCCAAGAGGCAAAAGCATTGGTCAGGGCACTTCCGGTTTGGGAGGAAGAAGGACCAAGAAGGCACATGGGTTATGTCTGTGCTGTGAGATTGCCTCCTTTGTGCTGAGCATAAGAGTCATTCTCTTGCCCTCACAGTGGCACTGATTCAGTCAGATCCCTCAAGGCCAGAGACAAGCAGCTGTTTAAAAATGTGGCTCACGTGTTGCCATAGGCACCTGGGTTGTGAGGTACAAGTGAAAATGGCTTTGCCCCAGTCTTCTACAGGTTGTGGCAGGTGCTAGCGCAGCGGTTCCTGAGGAAGGAGTTTGTCCCTCTCTTTGCTCCTGTGGCTTTCTATTGCACAGAGAGGACGTGCCTAGTTGGTGTGGCACCACTTCCACAAGGCTCCAGCTAATCACACTTTCCCAAGTGAAGTCCTTTCCACTGCTGCTGAGGTGCTGGCCACTGCATCTTTCCATCAAGGCAGGGGTGCTCAACAGCACAGAAGCTGGGAATGTTGCAGTCGGGCAGGGTGGCCTGCCTCAGAAGGAACAGTGTGTGAGGCAGGCACTGAGGGGCGTGGACTAATCTGTCCAGCGCTGGTACGTAATAATGCTTGAAACAAAAGGTTTGGTCTAGACAAGGGTCATTCAGAGCCACCTCCTTCACTCTTTCACTAACCAAAATAGGAGTTCAGAAATCTCAGTTCTTAAAGCAGAGAGCTTTGTTGCCAGCAGCCAGCAGAGGCTGCAGGCTTATGACACAGCAGAACTTCTCCAGCATTCTCTTTGGAAATTCACACTTTGCTTTTACCTTCTGGATTTAACTACACATGAGCGCTTCAGTCTAATTAGGACTGATAATTGGGAAAGCCTGGGGCTCAGTCTCAGAAGAATTTTGCTGTTCAAAATAAGGGAAAATCTCGTGCATTAAGTGTTGAAGAAAAGAGTTACAGAGAATATTGGGTTTTTATGTTTATGAGCTTAGAGCTTGCTTACTTGCTTTCTTACTTCTGACAAGGCTGTACTGTAGCACTGGAAAACTATAGTCCAAGTTAACGATAAAGTCTAACAACACTTTGCATTTTGTTGCAAATAGCCACTGTGTCTCAGGAATGGGATTTAACAAAGGGCAGTACCTGTCCCTAGATGCAGAGGTCGATGAGGAGAACGCTCTGTCCCCGGAAGCATGCTATGAGTGCAAAATCAACGGCTACTCTAATAAAGACAGCAGGCAGAAGAGAAGTGTTCATGAACCTGAAGCCACTGCCGTGAGTACACCTCAGTCTGTTTGGTCACCAGATTTTATCCGTCTGGAGTCATGTATGCCATGCAGTAAACATTTTTGTAGGTTTCAGCCTCGATGGAGCTGAAACTGTCTTGAAATTTAATGACTAAATTAATGGACACAAGATGGCAGAGACAAGCAAATTAAAATAAGTTGATTACCAGCTCAAAACACAAGGACTGGGGAAAAAGACTCTAAGATTCAGTTTCAAATCCCATGTATTAGTTTTTGATTTGTGCCAGAGGGCAATAAGATGTTTATATGGGAAATAGTTATTTTGAAATGATGCAAAAAAGAAAATTATTTTGAATTTATCCAGTTCTGTTTACATAAATATATAGTGTACACTAGGCTGATTTTAATTTTCAGTAGATAAGTCAACTAGGTCTTGTATTCTATGACATTTATAAGATAGGTGTTCCTCCCATAAAATTTTTATCTGCAAATAATTTGTCTTTTGTAAGGAACTGAAGATCTGAATTGCCCGCCTCTGGCCTTTCTTCGCCATGAATGGCATTGAGCAGAGTGGTTAAAGGGCTGAGCCATAGACTTCCTGGTTTTGAATGTGTTCCCTGGCCCTCCCTACTTATTACCCCTGTTACACGGGGCATGTTTACTTAACTTCTCTCTGCCTCAATCTCTTCACCTGTAAAATGGGAATAAAAATACCTTTGAAGGGTGACGAGGGCCTTAACTGAGCTGATACCGTGAAGTGCCAGGAACGGTGCCTAGCATCTCTATTGCACACGTTCCATGAATGCCACCGAGTAGTATCTGGAGATGCTCATGATTGCCCCAAGGATCAGGGGTAATACCACCCTCTTCAGCTAATATTCCTGAGAAGCTCCTCCACCAAAAACCCTAGTCATCGGCTAACTGGCTGTGTGAACTAGACAACTTGCTTCCGTTTTCTGGGCCTCAGAAACTTTCCTTATCTATAAGAGGAGACTTCTCTAGCCAAAAAGTCTGTGGTTCTATTTTCTAATGATGAATAGGCCAGTGTTACATTGACCTTAAGTAGACTAAGGTGCCTAAATGTTTAAATATAACCACTGAGATATATTCACCAAGTACCCGAAACTACAAATCCAGAAATTCTGGTTATGCAACCTTCCCATTGTAGAACTTGGGACGTGAGTCTTTCTGAACACTGAAGGGCACTTCTGGGCCACTGTAGCCAAGTTCTTACTTAACAGGCGCCCACTCAAAGCATTGGTTTTTTGTGCCTGTCTTACTGAAATAGCAGTCTTAAAGCTCCCATCCTGCTGGCCGAGTGAGACGTGGTTTATCTGGGCCCTGCCCCACTGGCTTCTACCAAAGCTGGTTCAAACCTGAGCCTGGAGGACTCTGCGGGTCCCTCCCTCTGCGCTGATGGCTTCCATTAAACATGCTTCGCTCATGGTCTGTGCGCCTTACAAATCAAACCTGCGCTTCAGAGTGAAGATTCCTCTGGGGACCCCTGCTGTTGGATAACAGCCACGCTTCTTTTATTGACTCCAGCAAAAAAAAAAAGAAAAGTTTTACAATCATTTCCTAAATTGTCTTTTTTTTATTATTAATAAGCATGATATTCCATAAACTTATCCAAAAAACTTGCCATGTGAATGCTGTCTGTAGGCTCGGCCCTGTAACTTTACCTGGCTGAGGCTGAGTGAGAAGTTGTAAAGATTTTCAGGGCATGCTCCATGGAGCAGACCTTTTCTCCCAGCTGACAAGAAGTTCCAGTAGCCTCCTTCACAAGCACTGCTCCGAAGGAGAGTGCAGAAAGGGGGAGTGACAAGTTGTCCTGTGGCTCCAGCCCCAGCAGCAGGTCCCTTGCGAGTCCTCTGCTTGTGCTGGAGAAGCTCTTCCCACATCGTTTCCTGTTCTTTCTCCAGGTTGAACAGATCAGCCTGGAGAGTGTCGACATGGACAGCCCCATGAAAATGAAGTTCAACCTCTCTGGCCTTGGCTCTAAGGAGCACATCCTGGAACTCATGCCTGCCATCGAGCCCCTCAACAACCACATCCGCTATGTCATCTCCCAAGGGAATGATGATGGCGTCTTCCGCATCCACCAAAGGAACGGGCTCAGCTACTTGCACACGGCCAAGAGGAAGCTAATGCCCGGCACATACACACTGGAAATCACCAGCATCCCTCTCTACAAGAAGAAGGAGCTTAAGAAACTGGAAGACAGCAATGAGGATGACTACCTCCTAGGGGAGCTCGGCGAGGCTCTCAGAATGAGGCTGCAGATTCAACTCTATTAACCCCTCACAGACTTGCTTCCAGGCTCAAATCCCTGCACAGCCGGCCTTTAGAAGCCTTTGAGAAATCAGTGACTAATTTTAAAGAGGAAAAAAGACAACTGTTGTTTCTTTCCTCCCTGTCTCAGACTTCAGAATGTTGACCCTCACAGGGAGGGATAACTTAGACTCTGGTGTGGCCAAAGATTTGAGTACAAAGGCAACCGTGGTTACTGTATTTTTTATATAACTTCACTTTAAAATATATTAAAAAAAAAAAACCTAAATGTTCAAGAGATCAGCATATGGCACTAAATGCACAAAAATAATGTGAGCTTTTTTTTTCCTGTTAGCAGTCTGTAACACTTTGGGTATTTTGCTATAGTTGCTAATTAAAAAAATATAGATGTTTATTTATTTTTAATGCAGTAATATATGGAGAAATGAACAAACTATGTAAACAAAAAGGGAAACTCACTTGTTTTTCTTTAGATTTATAAATTTGAGCTATTTCTTTTAGAGGTGCTTTTTAAAAATTCAGTAGATTCAAGAGATGTTTCCTTTGGTTTTCTGCCAGTCGTCCAACTGGTACACATCTGATTATTTTAAAGAATGCCTCACAGAGCTGAATGGGCAGTGTAATCAATAATTTAAAAGATGGAAATGTCCTTAGATCCTTTCTAAAGGAGATCAAAGCCAGAGCAGCTCATTGTGACCATATCTCACATCACCAGACACACCAGGCAACGGAAGATGAAGCACAACCACTGTAGCAAAATACCTTGACTGCTTGGGAGACCAGTAGCGTTGCAGGCCAAACCGTACTGTATTTCCTTCTCATAACCTCAAGGAAGCACATGTGCTACCCACAACACCTCATTCTTACCCAGGGTGTGCTGCGTACTTGTGGTACTGTAGGCAGCTGAAGAACTGCCGGTCCTTTGAAAAGGAACTCCTGGCGTTCTGTAGTGTTTGGTGCTGTCTTAGATTAATGGTGCATTTATTATGTTCAAGCTATTTCAGGATTGCCATATGTGCAAACAAATCATGCAGTACAGCCAAGGAATATATGTTGTTGTTTTTTTTAAACCCATTTTTTTTTTTTAGAATTTTCATTAATACTGTAGTTATACACCATATGCCTCGTTTTATCATAGCCTATTGTGTATGAAAGATGTTTGTACAATGAATTGATGTTTAGTTTGCTTTAGTCATTTAAAAAGATATTGTACCAGGACGTGCTAGTAAGAGTACGTCTCCGTGTTCTTCTCAACCCAAGAACCTGTCCCTGGACCAGTGACCAACCTCAGATGTGAAATGGCCAAAGCACGTGCAGGCTCCGGGTTGTTCCTTCACACCTGTGCTGACCAAAGAGTAGTAACCAGTTATATCCAGTTTGGGGTTTTTTTTGTTTTGTTTTTTAATAACTAAAAAAAGAAACAGTGTAAATTTGTAATCAAGTGTTTGTGAGGAAAAACTTATGGTTTTTGGTTTTGTTTGTTTTTGTAGGTCTATGTATCAAATATGACACTTTTCTTGCAATAAAGCTTATTTTTGGGGTAGTTTCCTGGCTGAGTGTTTTCTGGGAGTACAGCCCCTGTTGCGTTTGTGTGTGGACTGCGGCCTTTGCTTATGGGGAGCTGTATGAAAGTAGCAGAAGGAGAGCCACGTACATTTACAGGAAAATAAGGGAATGTTGTCAAATCTGCGATACAAAGTAAGCAGGAGTGTTCAGCCGACAATTACAATTTAAAGTCATATTCAAAAACAAGGACATAATCGAGGCCGGTAATTGTTTACTTCACAGATTCTAAGCCTCCTGGGCCCGGTCTTCCTAGAGAGCTCAACGTGCCTTCACTTCATCCTCACATACACTTTGAGTGCCACCCTAACTGAAGCACCCTAACGCGCCTCTGAGGAAACGAAAGGTTCTCTCAGAGAGCCTTCCTTCTGGAGGGTTTCCCTGAACTTTGGTTTTTACGCAGAAGTACATAGCAGCCATACCCCAGACCAAACGGCATCTTCACCAAAAATAATCCAAAGCTTCCTATCCCCTGAAATGTTACACACTTTCCTCCTTGGAGAAGTAGATAAGATAGGACAAGTAGTTTCACAGGAATTCTCTTGGTACACTGCTGAAATGAGCACAGAAATGTCTCAGGAGTTAATTCGATATAAAGTTTGAGAATTTGTGTGCTTAAATTTTTCATCCAAAGAGTAAGAAAACAAGGAAATATTATGTCTAATCTTAAGGCTGTTCCTTGCCAATCAGAAATTAGCTGCATGGAATAAGGAAAGTATTTGCCTTGGGGCATCCTTTAAAACTTAACATGCATATTCAGTTTCATCTGGCATCTATTACTGGTACCGCACGAGCACTGTAATATGAAATTACCTGGAACCAAATTTGACTCTTTGAGTGTTGAGCAATAGCACTCTTAGTTTAGCTTTAACCTGCCCTGGAGGAAGTTTGAGAAGCCACACTATTAGGGTGCTTCACACAGAAGAGAAAAGATAAAAGCTCATTAGAGGCTTTACACAGAAGAATGTACTAGAAGGAAATGACTACTTGGAGATGCTCCTTCCAGGAAGAACTCAGGCACCTCTGGTAGCTTTGTTGCAGTTCTCTTACTGTGAGCACCGACACAGCCAAGATTAATTTGTATCTCTCTAGTAATTAACTGCTAATGATATATCCTGTACCATTTTGTCATTCACATTAACTGTCTTGTCAGAAATTACCTTGGCTAAGTTACAGAAAACTTTGCACAAGAGTAAAGTATCATGTAAGCCAAGAAATGTAAACCAAATCCAGTGGATGCATGTATTTGTAATAATAAGCAGTAATTTGGTCTTCAGCTGACATGAATTCTCTTTCCACTAGCATTTAGATTTGGAGCTTTTTAAAATTTAGCCCTGTTTTGTACTTTTTTATTTTGCTGTTTACTTGTGGTAGATGAAAGTTGGTCACATTTGTGCATGAACATTGGAAATAATTCAGGGTAATATATAAGGATTTGACTCTAAATTCAAATGTCTGCCCTTTTTCACTATCTAGGAATATCAAATGGGATCATTCATACAATCTGTCCCTTCTAAACGCTTACGGTTTTATTTGTTTATTATTTTTATTTTGTATCCATTGCCTTCTTGGTTCACAGAATAAATACTTGGGGTGGAGGGTGGGGAATACACCTCAAAATTACAGAGCCTTGGTCTATGAGAGCTGCAGACTTTCAGGTTGACATCCTTTATGCTTCAAGGATACCAGTTAATTCACATATTAAATTGAACAGTGAGGAATTGCTGATCTTTGGCCATGTTTAACCTACAAAATGGCAATTTCATATAGTTCAATTTAATATTTCAGAAATATTCCAGTTCCTCAAGAATAAACTGAAACTCTCCCTTCTCTTTGAAAGACAATCAATTCCTTTCACTCCTTTCCCTGCAGCTGGTGGCTCATTTGTACTCCTAATTTATAATAGTCTGCAAGAGAATATACATAATTTATTCAGTCACTTTCTTTCATGCTCCAAAGACTTTAGAAAAAGTCTAAATTGCACATCTTTGGGACCTTGAGGGGATTACTGGAAGCTCCTTAAGGACAAAGACAAATACATTGGGAAAGATGGAAATATAGCACATTTAAAAAAATAATAAAGGGGAAACTTTAGGAATGTTTACTTCTAAAGAGACAGGGGAAAGATGGAGAATCATTAACACCCCACAGGAAGTGAGTGTGACAGCTGTGTTTGCACTCTCAGCCAGCCTGCCTTCAATATCTAGCTTCTGTTTCCTTTTTTTTTTTTTAAAGCGTGATTGCTGTCTCAAATAAATACAAAGCCGTGGTTTTCTTGCTTAATAAGTACATGTTTCTGACCCTAATTCTCCTTGAAAATCCCTCTGACGTACAAAGCAGGCGAGTCCTGAAATACAATGTACAGCTTATTAAATTCAGCATTTCTAACGCTGACGCAGTAGCACCTTGCAGGTAAAAGAAAGAGACTTCAGATCAGGCCCACCTGAGTCAGGCAAGTGGCGGGTGGGGCAGGCTCCCCGACTCCCCTGCATCCGCAACCCCTCCGAGATCCTATCTACCCACTTTCAGATGCGCAGGTGGGTAGAAATCTCCCGGGTGTCCTAGTGTAACGTACAAGGCACTTCTGTTTGTTTATGAATGTCTAATTCGTTGTAAATAAAAGAGGAGAAAAGGAGCAACTGACGCTGCCATGATGCTGACATCACTTGGTAGCCGTGTTCAAATTCCATCTCCTCGACAAGCTGCACAACCGCCCTGAGCCTTGGTTTCCTTCCGGGGGCGATGTTTCCGCTCAGCGCGGCTGAGACGGTTGAGTGAGATGGTAGAGGCAGCGCTGTGAGCACAGGGCCCAGAACAGCAAGCGCTCAGTAACTGTCAGGTGCTCTCCTCGCTCCCCTCCGCCCGCTGTTACTATCACCACCACTAGGAGAATGCACCCCATATTCACACAGAACTCCTTCCTAAGCATGGCCCTGAAACTAGCGCCCTCCAACGGAATCCTAGGACCACATCTAGGGCACAGCTCCTAAGTGGTCTGCACCTCCAGGGGGTCTGGAAGTCCTGGTGTGGTCATGAGTCTTTACAGTCTCCACCTTGCTCTTCACTTGCTGGAGTCCGGTCCACAAACGCACACAGGGCCCTCACATCTACAGAGCCCTGGGAAACCAAACATGAGGGAGAACACAGACATCTGATAATCCCTTTTAGGATGATTTAGTGTGGTGGAATGTCAGAGCTAGCAAGACCTTTAGAAACCTACTCTTATGTACAAGTGAGGAAACTAAGGCCCAGTGTTGTAACCTAGCTGACGGGGCTGCTAGTTTCCAACAAGGTGAGACCAGAACCCTGGTTGGCAGGTTGTAGCCTGGTGCTATTCATACTTCCACTGCATGGTAAGCCTATTTGGATCTCTTTTAAACCCTGAGGATATAGGCCAGTTCCCATGGTTTTGGCTCACATTAAATCCAAAAATGTTTTCCAAGCACGATTCAAGCACTGCTTTTTGTTTTGTCTACCCCACCCTCTGTGTAACTGCTCCCTACCTCCTGTAGACCAGAGAGAGATTTGTGCACATGCTGCAATGCCAAGATCCTGGCTGCCGCAGAGCAGACCTCACTGAAATCATATGCTTCTCTAAAAGCCCGCTACAGCCCTCGCTGTCAAAGGGTTAAACATTTTATTTAAACCAGACCTTCAAAACTTTAAAAACACATACACATTTGTTTTACTGAGAATGCTTAAGGAAAGCACACTAGTTGCTTGTGTTGCTTAATTGTCATTTTTCCCCCTTTTCCTGTGAGCCTAAAAAAGATATTACTAGATTAAGTTGGCTTACTTTTGAAAGAGCCAAGAACCAACAGCTCACATTAGTCATCCCCGTTAGGGCTGCAGATTAAATGTCAGGATGTAGTGTAGACATTTTCCAAAGGAAAACAGGAAAATGCTTTACATGATTTTTAGAGCAAACCATAGGGAAAGTTAACATTAACAGCCTTCCCCAGACAACTGCTGCTACATGTGTGAGTTCCATTAACGAAATAGCACTAGATGCTATGTGTGAATGGCTAAGTCCTGAAAATGTGTCAAAAAAGCAGCCCCTTCGCCTGCTTAAGCTGCCTAAGTTTCTGCTTCTGGGTTTACTTCCTTCCTCTGCTCTATCTGGCTTCAGCAGCCCTGGACTGAGGGAGCCCATTCATGCAGGGGTGGATTTAGAGCCTGAGACCAGTGCATTCGTGAATATCGGGCCTGAAGCAGGGTCCTAAGACCCATGGCCATGTACCAGCACCTGGGAACTCAACCTGGGATGAACCTGCATCTTAGTCATTCTGGTAATTCACAGAGCCGAGGCCAGAAAATGTTCAATCAGTAAATGAAGGGGAGAGAAGAGTCTAAGACTCTCCACAGAGTCTACCACCTTGGGTAGTAGTGGACTACCACAGACCACCCCAGGGAGCTGGACCTCATCCAAGGAGTGGGTGGTTTCATTGTAGTAATTTTACTGGAAATGTTCTGAGCAGATTTCTGGGGATCATTCTAGAGTTATCTTCCCTTCTCTCCAGGGGACTTTCTTGATTTATGCTGCTTTTCTGTGCCTTTCTAGGGAGCCCCATGGATCTCACCTAGTGTGACAGCAGATTGAAGGCTCTTTGGGAAAGCTGACTGTAATTTGGATATGTCATGTGAGGGGACCTGCCCTAATCCAAACCTGGGCTGAAGCTGCTGCTGCTTCTGTGGTGGTGTGGGTAGGAGAAGAGGTCCAATAACTTCTCTTAGACAGGGATTACACAGTTCTTATTTTTGAAACAAATTGACTACATGAATATTTGTTGAGTATCTATTACCCAGTCATAAAAAGATTTTCCCTTCTAAAGCTTACAGTCATTTCAGAGAAACAAGGTATCCACATAAGATTAGAAAATGGTATGTGGTTAAGGGCCATAGACTTGGTTCAGAAAAATGGCCCAAACTTTGTCTTGGAAAAGAGAGGGGTCATTGAAATGTAGAGCTACTGGAGATGGTCTCCTAGAGATGATGAGAATTGAGCTGGACCTTGTAAAATGAGGCAGATTTGGATACAAGGTAGAGAGTAGGAAAGATTTCCTGGAAGACAGAATAGCATGAACAAATGTTGGAAGTCAATAATGTAGATGACATATTGGAACACAGGGGAAGAGCAGGCAAATGGGCCTTGAATGACAGTACTTGAAGCACAAAAGATAAGGTTATTAGGTAGGGCGGGGCTCAGGAGTTAGGACCCCTGAAGGCCATGCTGAGCCATTTAGACTTTATCCTGTAGTCAAATAGCTAATAAGGGATCATTGGTGTATGGATGAGAGTTGCTGAAAAAAAGAGGACGCAGAACCAAGCCCGGGGAAACTCTCGCATGTAGAAACAGAAGAGGAGGAGCTATCGGGGCACCGGAGAGAAAGGGAAAGAGCAGTAGTCGGAAAACCGGAGGAGAGGTGTGTCAAGGGTGCCTAGATAGCAAGGTGTTTGAGAAATGTATCATCAGAATTTTTTGCTAACAAAATCAAATCTTCTCCTTTCCCCCACATATCTACTCACCAGACCCTCCAATCTTCATGTCTTTCTTCATTTTAGTCACTTTGTTGCAAGCAAGGAAAAATCAAATCGTGTACATGATCCTTGTCCACATACAGAGCTGAGAGGTAGCATGGCAGAGTGAGAAAAGGGTAGCCTTTGAGGCAAAAAGAATTTGTACCCTGGCTGCCAATCATTCACATTAAGTCGAGTTATCTTAAGTTTTCTGAGTCTTAGTTGGTGGCACATCTGCTTTTTCTAAATTTCCAGCGTTCTTTCCCAGTTCTTTCTGTGACAACATACCAATTTTGCTTTGGGTGACTATTCAGCCATTATCGTGTACAGTCATGTGGGGACTTCAAGGATCTCCACGCGCCGGTTGGATTCCTTCTCCCTAGAATTTGAGTCTTGAGAAGAATAATTCAAGTGCAGATAACAGGTCTTACATTCATCCAAGAAGCACCCCAATGAAACTGTGGGTCGGTTCCTGCCATCAAGATCCCA
>NC_060273.1:88329830-88410709 GCF_021613505.1 Equus quagga
GGGCCGGCCCTCTCAACATCATTAAAGCAGCTGTTTGGGGCCGGCCCAGTGGTGCAGCAATTAAGTTCGCATGTTCCGCTTCTCGGCAGCCCAGGGTTTGCCAGTTCAGATCCCGGGTGTAGACATGGCACTGCTTGGCATGCCATGCTGTGGTAGGCGTCCCACGTATAAAGTAGAGGAAGATGGGCATGGATGTTAGCTCAGGGCCAGTCTTCCTCAGCAAAAAAGAGGAGGATTGGCAGCAGTTAGCTCAGGGCTAATCTTCCTCAAAAAAAAAAAGACCAAGAAGAAGGAACCCTGAGTTTTCTTCAGTCCCGTCACCTGTGCCCTCTGTTACCATGAATAACTAAGCCAGAATGGGTCCACAGTTCACAAGAGCTTGGCCGCTTTCGTTCATTGTTTCTTGCTCCTCCCTGTTTCTCTGGCTTGGGCAGGATGGAGCTGGGCAGGGCTGCACTGGGCTCAGTCCAGAAGAGGTAAACCACAGCCAGGTCTGTTTCTGAAGCACATGCTGGAGAAAGGTGGGGTCGGCTCTTCCCAGGAGCTAGTTTTTATGCATTTCATAAAGGACCAAGGTAAACTGCAATAAGAAGACCCATTCACGGTTCCTAAGGATTATGCCCAACAGCCCTAAGAAGGGTGGAAATAGCCCATCTAAGTAGGAGAGAGATAAATGCTGTAGTTGTATGTCAGCCGCTTTCATTAATTCACTTTCTTTCCATGCTGTCATCCTTTGCTTTTCCTGCGATGTTCTGCTACGCTGTTCCATGGGCTGATTGGGCACATGCATGTGAAGCTTTGTGTAGAAAAATAATTACACAAGACATTTTTGAAAGAATAAATGCATTTGGCCTAACAAAACCAATTCACATCTTAAAGAGCCAGCTTCTCCAAATGCCAGTTATGTCAACTAACTATTTCTCCTTGTCTCCTTGGCCATGCTACACACAAGTGGTTTTCAGAATAGAAAAACATGCTTTCCGGTGTCTGTTTTAAATTTGTTTTTATCTACTTTATGTGTCTAACTTTGTGCTAGTATTTGTTTTACAGGAAAAACAAAACGGTAGATATCAACCATGTCCCTGAACGTTTATATATCTATAAGTTCCCTCTTGCTGTTGATAATAAAAGCGATTCTTTTTTATAGCATATATCTTGTCCATAAACCTACAAACATCCATTTCCCTCATTTCTTTCAAGTCTCTTTCAAGGGTTGATGAAGGGCTAGCCAGTGACATGTGAGTGTCCCTCCAGGGTCCTCCTAATAGCATCCATTTCTCCTGCAAGGAATCTAATTGCCTGATCGCTCTTCAGAAGAGGAAACTGAAATCATGCTGGAATCAGAGAAGCCAGGTTGAGGAGCTGTGTTTCTAGCCCCTGGTCCTGACTCCATCCTGACAAGCCCTCAAACAAATCAGGCCTCCTAATGGAACATCCCTGCCTGAGTATGAGGCAACCCAAGAGTAAGACAAGTGCCCATTTTCCCCACTGAGGCTATTAAAAAGAAAGAGTAAGAGTGAGCGTGGGGCCAAATTGAATCTGTAAATTTTAGGAATTATATAAAATAATAATTTTTACTTTCTATTTACCAATTTAGTTACACACCTATTTAAAAAGTGCATCGTATCTAAAATACTACATTGACTTAATATATTTTATTTCTCTACACCCACATTTTATAAACCAATTTTATTTAAATTCCTTGCATGCATCTTTGACCTGTGTATGTTCAGCACTTTTGAAATCATTTAACACAGATTTCCAAAGCATGCTATCCCCAGTGTCACCTAAATTGTTTGAGATACAGTACTTTTCAAGTGAGGATGTGCTGCAAATTTTTCCCAAGCTACAAGTGCTCGTTTGCATGGTATTAGGAGAGTTGGTTATTTTCATTCATTCTATAGATGTATATTCAAGATCTACACAAAGAAATCACTCACCGTATTTCTTTTTTAAATGATCATTAGAAAATGTCTTTAAAAGATCTGAAACTTGCAATTATGATATCATATTGCAGGAATAATTACTTAATCTGTGTTAAATTTATTTCCTCAAAAAAAAAAACACAGATCTATTAGGCAACCTTTATAAAAACCAAAGTTATCATTGATTGAAGTCATTTCAGGATAATATAACTTCTTTAAACCTTTACTTTATTCATAATGATATCATTGGGTGTACACCCCATAAAATAAGGAAATTTTATAAAATTACATTAAGCAACACCTTGCAGTATATGCTTGGCCAAATATAGTAACTATCATAAGCAACATTTATGTGCATTAATAAGTAAACCAAAGCATAGTAATTAATTAAACAATGTTCATATACATTAACAAATCAACAAAGAAACAATAATTTCATCGTTGGAGCTTATTAATATATGTTTCATGGGAAGAGGTTTTCTTGTCTCATTTTTTTGAACCCAATCTGAGAATCTTATATTTTTTTAAATAACATTTATTTTATTTTTTATTTTTTTGGCTTGAAGAAGATTGTTGCTGAGCTAACATCTGTGCCAATCTTCCTCTATTTTCTGTGTTCGATGCTACCACCGCATGGCTTGATGAGCAGTGTGTAGGTCTGTGCCCAGGATCTGAACCCAAAAACCCTGGGCGGCTGAAGTGGAGCACATGAACTTAACCACTACACCACCGGGCCAGCCCCAAAATAACATTTATCTTTAATTTCTGAATATAAAAGTTATTTAAAAAATTCACTATGGAAGATTCGGAAAATATGTTATGGTAGACAAATTAATAGCACCCCCACAATGTTCACACCCTAATCCCCAGAACCTATGAATATGCTACTTTACACAACAAAAGGGACAATGCAGATGTGATTAAAGCTAAGGACTTGAGGATGGGGAAACTATTCTGAATTGTCCAAGTGGGCCCAAAGTAATCACATGAGCCCTTAACAGCAGAGAATCTGCTATAAACTAAATGTTTGTGTCCCTCTCAAAATTTATATGCTGAAATCCTAACCCCTAAGGTGATGGTATTAGCTGGTGGAGCCTTTGAGAGGTGATTAGGTCAGGAGAGTGGAGCCCCCGTGAATGGGATTAGCACCCTCATAAAACAGTCCCCAGAGAGCTGCCTCACCCCTTCCTCCATGTTTGGACACAGCACAAAGACAACCATCTCAGAACCAGGAAGTGGCTCTCACCAGACACCGAATTTGCTGACACCGTGATCTTAGACTTCCAGCCTCCAGAACTGTGAGAAATGAATTTCTGTTGTTTAAAAGCTACCTGGTCTATGGCATTTTGCTATAGTAGCATGAACAGGCTGAGAGAGAACCTTTCGTAGTTGTGATCAGAGAGAGATGTGGAGATAGAAGAAGGATCAGAGAAAGCACTGTGGAAGAGACTCCACCCATCATTGTTTGCTTTGAAGATGGGCAAAGGGGGCTGTATTCATTTCCCAGAGCTGCTGTAACAAAGTACCACAAACTGGGTGGCTTAAAATAATATAAATGTATCGTCTCATAGTTCTGGAGTGTAGAAGTCTGAAATCAGGGTGTCGGTGGGGCCACGCTCCCTCTGAAATCTCTGGGGGAGGATCCTTCCTTGCTTCTTCCTAGCTTCCGGTCGCTTGCCAGAAATCCTTGGCATTCCTTGGCTCGCAGCTGCAGCACTGCAGCCTCTGCCGCCAGTATCACGTGGCATTTTCCCCGTGTATATCTGTCTCTGTGTCTTCATACAAGGACATCAGTCACATTGGATTAAGGGTCCCCTCCCCTCCAGTGTGACCTCATCCTAACTAACATTTAAATTACATCTTCACAGATTTTATTTCCAAGTAGGGTCATATTCACAAGTTCCAGGATTTAGAGACTTCATCATATCTTTTGGGGAACACAATTCAATCCACAAAAGGGCCATCAGCCAAGAAGTGTAAGTGGCCTCTACAGTCTTGAAAAGGCAAAGAAATGCATTCTCCCCTAGAACTTCTAGAAAAGATCACAGCCCTGCCAACACCTTGATTTAATGATACCGTGTCAGACTTCTGACCTAGAGAACTATTAGATAATAAGTCTCTGTTGTTTAAGCCACAAAATTTGTAATAATCCATTACAGCAGCAACAGAAAAGCAATAGTTAAGTACTTAAAATTTTTATAAGGAATCTTTATTAAAAAATTATTTTCAGCAAATAGTGCTTAAATAACTGGAGATCCATCTTAAAAATATAAACCTTGCCCCTATCTCACATCATACACAAAAATTAACTCCAAGTGGATCATAGATCTAAATGTAATATCTAAAAACGTAAAGCAAAACTATAAAAGACAAAAATTAATAAATTAGACTTTGCCAAAATTTATAACTTCTGTTCATCAAAAGACATCATTAGGAAAACGAATAGCCATACCATAGGCTGGC
The DNA here is from genome assembly GCF_021613505.1 of Equus quagga. Lineage (NCBI taxonomy): Eukaryota > Metazoa > Chordata > Mammalia > Perissodactyla > Equidae > Equus > Equus quagga. The sequence goes on from NC_060273.1 coordinate 88,334,219, forward strand.
AGAAAATGTTCACAAAACATGTATCTCACAGGGCTGGTGCCTAAGATATATAAAGAAATGCCAAAACTCAATAATAAAAAGAAAATACAATATTTTTAAATGAGCAAAATATTTGAACACACATTTCACAGTTGAAAATATACAAAAGGCCAATAAGCACTTGAAAAAGTGTTCAATGTAATTAGTTATAGGTGAAATGAAATTTAAATCCCTAATATGACACAATTACACACCCACCTGAGTGGCTAGAATTTAAAACACTGACAACAGCAAATGTTGACAAGGACAGAGAACAATGAGACTATAAATTGTTGAATGGAATGTAAAATGTTACATCCTCTTGGGAAAAGATCTGACACTGTCTTATAAAACTAAACATACACCTACCCTATGACCCAGTGATTCCACTCCTAGGTGTTTACCCAAGACAATGAAAACATATGTCTACAAAAAGACTTGTAAAAGAATTTTCATTACAACTTTATTCATAACAGCCCAAAATTTGGAAAATCCCAGATGTCCATCAATAAGAGAATGGATTAAAAGAACTAGCATATTCATACAAAGGAATATGACTCAGCCATAAAAATAAACAAACTACTGATAAACACTACAACATGGATGAATCGCAAGATGTTATGCTGAGGGAAAGACACTTACATAAAAGAGTACTCACAGAATGATTTCATTTGTAGAAATTCTAGAATAAGCAAAACTAATCTATATTGGGGAAAGAAATCAGAAGACTGGTTATCTGGGATCCATTAATAGATCACTTGGCTACTGTGAGGTGAACACACTCTAGGGGGAAAAGGGTGGAAATCAGGAAGGCAGTTGAGAGGCTATTGTAATAATTCAAGTGAGAAGTGACAGTCGTTTTAGGCAAGTCCTTGGCAATGGAAGGGGTGCTCTGACCCAAATCCTGCCATTTTTTTAATGCTAGATTTTTTAAAATAAAAATACATTTCTTCTAGTTATCTAAAGAAAGAGCTCTTTTCAGCAGCCCCCACGCCCAAAGAAGCCAACTGAGTAACTGGACAGCTGATCTTCAACAACACATAGCTCTCCTGGAATTTGGCTTGCTCATTAGACATCAGGAGAGATAGCCTGATCAAAGAGATATCATGATCAAAGAAACCTTATCATGATAGATCGTTTTCCTGTTGGTAAGGACATCAATGGTCATTTTTACTATTGGATCTGTTTCAGTCTCCAACTACTTGGGAGAAGAAGCAAACCAAAACCAAAGATCGTGTTTCTTCCTAAATCTTCCAGCTCTGGAGTTCTCATCTCTTTACAATGGATGGGTTTCAAAGTTGATCAAGTCACAGAGATGAAACTGGAATAGAGTGCTCCCATAGCGTACACTGAGGCAATTCCTGTGGTTTCTCGCTCTTACATGCTGAGATATCCTCTTTATATTGAATGAAGGTGGAGGAAGTCTGTAGAGAGAGTCTAGCCAGACCCAGAAGGGAAGATATTAGCTTCCTCACACATCAACTAACTTTGAGTTTATATGAAGCTGTGAAGTACTACAAAAATTCACACATAGCTAAGGACAGGGTTCTTTAAAATAAAGCATCCCAGATACAGAAGTAAAAAAGCCAATTGTAAATTATAGTAAGGTACAATAAATAACAGTATTAAAGATAGTTTTGTAATGTGTATAAAAGACAGCAAGATAACATAAACAAGAAATAGAAGAAAAAAGTGAAATAAAATGCAAACAAGCATAGGCACATATAAAGGAGCCAGGAGTGAGGCTAATACAAAATTTGCACAACCAATTCCTGTGTACTTTCTTCAAACCACAGATTTGGCATGTAGTATATTAACAGTAGTCACAAATTGTTTGTAACTGCTTCCATCAATAGAAGCTTAATAGGCTGCCTTGTGACTTGCTTTGACCAATAGAAGGCAGTAGATGTGACAGTGTGCAATTTCTGGGCCTGGGCCTCAAGCTACCTCACAGCTTCTGCTTGCTCCCACTTGGAAGCCTGCCTCCATGTGAGGAACCCTGGGCTAAGCTGCTGGAGACACTTGGCCCAGCCAATAGCCAGTATCAATTGAGCCATTAGATGGCCGTAGTCACATGAGTAAACCAGGCAAGAAAAACCATTCAGCTGAGTCCAGCACAAATTGCTAACCCACCAAACCAATAGTTACTTAAAAGTTTGTTGTTTAAGACACTAAGTTTTAGGGGAATTTATTATGTAGCAAAGACTCATTAAATATAGCACTGAGCTTTTCTGTAGCCAACACAAAAAGAGAAATTTAGTCATTTACACAACTCAAAGTATCCACGTGATTAGCAAAGTAATTATTGGAGAGAATGCAACTGGGTGTGATTTCGCATGCTCCTCAGGCTGCACCCGGCAGTCCAGACGAGTAAACTTGTTTATAAATCCTGGTGCTTATTCCACTTTTCATGAGTCTTTGCAATGTCTATGTCTCAAATATGAAACAACAACCTGCTGCTTATTTCTATTGCATCTCAGGTGCAAATGGAATGGTGCAAGATGGGGCCTGTGAGACTGCCCAGTTCAAACTTCAAGGAGTCATCCGGATTCCTCTCCTCTCACGTTCCACATCAAAGCCTGTGGGCACCGCCTTACTTATATATGAGCATGTTACCACTTCTCATTCCTTCCACTGCCAATGCCTGGGCTAAAACCACCATCACCTCTCACTCAAGTTATTGCAATAGCCTCCCAGCTGCCTCCCTGCTTCCACCGTTGTCCTCCCTCCTATCTGTTCACCTCCCAGTAGCCAAAGTGATCCATTAAAAATGTAAGTCTGATCACTGTCTACTCTGCTCAAAATCTTCTTGCAGCTTCCTGTGTCACTCAGAGTAAAAACCTCTCATAAAGCCCTTTGCGATGGGCCCCACCCCCAACTCTTTAGGTTGTATTAGTCTTCCCCTTGCTCCTGCTATTGCTGACCTTCGTGCTGTCCTTGGAAGATACTGGGCTTACTTCTCTTTCAGGTCTGTGGATGTGCCCTGCCTGAAACTCACTTCCCACAGATTAGCCACATGTCTTGTTTTGTTCAAATGTTACCTTGTGAGAAGCCTTTCCTAATGACCCTTTATTTTAAAAAAGCAAATCTTCATGCCTGCCCTGACACTTCCTATTTTCTTATTCTCCTTTAGAGTTCTTCACTGCACTAGAACCATCTGACATCCTGTATATTTGTTATCTGTGTCCTCACTCTAAAATGTCACATCCATGAGGATATAGGCCTTGTTTGGTTTATGTTCTACCTGCATGACCTACAACAGTGCCTAACACCTAGTAAGCAATTAAATATTTCTTTTTGTTTTTTTTGAGGAAGACTAGCCCTGAGCTAAATCTGCTGCAAATCCTCCTCTTTTTTGCTGAGGAAGACTGGCCCTGAGCTAACATCCATGCCCATCTTCCTCTGCTTCATACATGGGACGCCTGCCACAGCATGGCTTGACAAGTGGTGTGTAAGTCCGCACCTGGGATCCAAACCAGGCTGCCGGAGTGGAGCGTGTGAACTTAACCTCTGCGCCACTGAGCTGGCCCCTTAAATATTTCTTAAATGAATAAATTAATGAGGATTGAAGACAAAATGCACCATGTCTAAGCAGTAAGATCTTTTCTCTCCAGTTTACCATCTTCCATATGTACTACTGAGTGTGTACTCTTTCTTGCTTTCTTCATTCACTCAACAGCATTTACTGTATTGGGAATCTACAATGTGCAGACATTATCATAAGTCCTAAGCATCCAGGGAGAAAAAATATCCAAGATTCTGTCAGCTATTGACTATGAAGGCAGTAAACTCAGTGATGACTCCTGTGGAGTATGGTTGAGGCAGGACTGAGGACTTGAGACCTGAATGACAAAAAGTCAGCCATGCAAAAGTCTGGGGCAAGAACTTCCAGCAGGGAGAACAGTAAGTACAAAGGACTCAGAGTAGAATTGAAGCTGGAATCCTCGGAATCTTGGGAACAAGAGGTTAATGTAGTGGAATGCAAAGAAAAGAGAGGGAGAGAGAGGGGTGCTGGAGAGTTGGGGGATGGGAAGGGACTTGCGGCCTTAATAAGGAGACTGAATTTTATTAGAGTTAAATCTTACTTTGAGTGAAATGGGAAGCCATTACCAGGCTTAAAGTAGGAAATGAAATGATCAGATCTCCCCTCCAGCTAGCTCCTCTGTGAACCATCCATGGAGAGGCAAGGGGAAAACCTGAACCAGAGAAGACATCTCTGCAGTCATCCAGGAAAGACATAATGGAGGTGGTGGAACGGAGATGCTTCAGGATATACCTGAGGTAGAGCCCACACAATTTATTAATGAGATAGGTGTGGGATATGAAAGGAAAATAAAGGAGTAAAAGATGATGTTGGAAGAAGGAGCTTCCCTGAATGGTGACTGAGTCTGCCAAAGACTGCCATCGTTGTCCTCTGCCAGGAGCAGGACAGGCTTTCCCCATAGGAATAGACTTTGCTGTCATTTAACCAATGACTTTCGGAAAATGCCAGGCAATTTCAGTATGTTCCTTTTTCGTTTGCCTTGTAGGAGCTCCACAAAGGGTAAAGAGTCTGTTGGCATGAATTTCTTTAAACCACCATACATTTCTTCCAAGCTAGAGGCTTAGCTTGTCCCTTCCACCAGGTTGATGTTAGTCTCCATAGGACATGTTTGCTCACCAGGAAGTTGCTGCCCTAAAGTACAGCCTGGTTTAGCATCAAAATTATCTGATAAATAGACAGGAAAAATATTTTCTCCTAATTACCATCTCCAATGAAGATTTGTAATATTTAGAAGTCATGTGGGCTTTACAGAGCAAAGAAAACATAATTCAAACACAAGATTTCCCCAAAGCTCACTTTGCTTTCAGAGTCCTCCTCTGCTCTACACACCCATTTCACGTGCAGAACATGAAAACAAAGGCCCCTGGAAACAAGGTGCCACAACTCATCTGGCTCCCCATATCCTATAAACATATACAAGGAGAAAGACAGATATTCAAGAAACTTAGATTGATAAAACATCACTACCATGTACTTATCCTTTCACAAAGGCAAAGAAAAAAGGCAAATAGAAAGATCTGGCAATATGCAAAATAAAATAAGTTTTAGGAAATAGTACTGGTAACTTCAGGAAGAAAGGACATACATTGGAAAGGAAATTAATAATTCGGCAATTTGTAAATATCGTGATAGGAATTAGAAAATATCCTGATTAGCATTCTGTGTCTCTTCTCCAATCTTGGCTTTTAAATCAGCAGCAAAATGGATCCCTCCTCCAACCTGCTCCCAAATAAAGAGACGTTTCTTCCAAAAGAGGTGGTGCAAAATTCACTCCAGTTCTGAGTCATGAATCAGAGCTGCCTGCACAAGAATGGTTTGAAAAACAAAGATACTCAAAAACGTTCCCCATGGGAAATGCTGAGTGCAACAACCGAATCCTGAAACTCTGCTTGCAAATGTCACATTCCTCGCACACGTGCTTTGAGCACAGACCCAGCACTATGTATGCCAGCAGCACTTAAAGTCAAGCAGCCAGGTTAATAACCCAAACAATCCTCCACTAAAAGCATACTGAGGAAAACGATGGTGAAAATGTATGGAAACCCACAGTGAGAGCCCTCAAGTCAAAAAGACGAGAGCCTAAAAATAAAACCACACCTATCAAAATGAAGGATGGGACACAGATAAGAAAATAACAAGAAACAGATGACAATGATATTTTCCGTTGCGGTGCTGCCTTTTTTTTTGTTTGGAGTTTTTGTGTTCCGAAAAGATTTTTACACAGGGGTTCTGAACACTTCACTGTGCATTCTACCTGTGCAAAAGAGAGCTGAAATCATTTGTCAAACTCTGAAACCCTTGGTTTATATGTTTTAGAAGACTCAGCAATCTGACTACATTCCGAGTTCTTCGATGAAGTGTTCCCCCAAAAGCTTGGGAAGCCAGGTTAGGGATGGCCAGAGGGAGGTCCTTCTGCTAATGCTTGGTTAGAGATCAGCTTTGGAAATTATGGTCCTTAAATAAAATAGTGGAAGACCTGCCACAGGACTCCTGAGTTTGAAGGTTTTCTTCCTCCCCACCATAAGAAAGATGCACAAAGATATTAACTTCTGAGCAGGTCCAGGGAGAAGTCATTGTATGACTAAAATAAAATATTGCTTTCTTTTAGCCATCACAAGGTCTAAAAGAATGTTTTCTCCTGGTTGGCAGAGGAAGGTAAAATTTATTTTATGTGCCAGTCTTAGTCTGTTGGGGTTGCTAAAACAAAAATACCATAGACTGGATGGCTTATAAACAACAGAAATTTCTTTCTCACACTTCTGAAGGCTGAGAAGTGCAAGATCAAATGTGCCAGCAGACGGCTCGCTTCCTGGTTCATAGATGGCCATGCTGTCACTGCGTCCTCACCTGGTATAAGGGACAAGGGAGCTCTCTGAGGTCGCTTTTATAAGGGCACTAATCCCATTCATGAAGGCAGAGCCCTCATGTCCTAATCACCTCCTAACAGCCCCACTTCCAAATGCCATCACAACAGGGATTAGGTTTCAACATATGAATCTGGGGAGGAACATATTCAGTCTGCAGCAGTACCTGTGGAGGAGGGAGAGTATTTCAACATCATTTTTAAGTATGAAGAATGCTTTTGAAATGGCTTATTTAAATTTGAGGAGGAAAGTTGATTTGATTTTGTGAGTTTCATGTGGGTATATTCTGGGCATTGTAGAAAAAATTAGTTCTAAATGGTCTTTATCACCAAGTACAGAAGTTTCTTTCAACTAGACATGAAGAGACCTTTCTTTTTTTTTTTTTTTTTGAGGACAATTAGCCCTGAGCTAACATCTGCCACCAATTCTCTTTTTGCTGAGGAAGACTGGCCCTGAGCTAACATCCATGCCCATCTTCCTCTACTTTATACGTGGGACGCCTTCCGCGGTACCACGTCCACGCCCGGGATCCGAACTGGCGAACCCCAGGCCGCCGAAGCGGAACATGCTACCTTAATGGCTATGCGATAGGGCCAGCCCCTGAAGAGACCTTTCTTGTTTCACATCTGGGCTAACCTTAGGTGGTGTAAGAGAGTGCAAAGACAACGGGCTGCAGAATTAGACAACAAAGATTCGAGGTCCAGCTCTGACATGTGCTATCTTCGTGACCTTGGCAAATTATTTCACTTCAGTGGCAAAGTAGAAATTACTGTTTACCTCCCCAAAATTGCTGCTGGGGCCAAATGAAGTAGGGCACTTACAACTCCTAGCACAGAGTGAGGCTGAGAGAAGGAGCTCAGCATATGTCCCCCTCCATTCCCTGCTCAGCACTGGTTTCCCTGCAGTGAACACTCCCCCATGTTCAGATCAGGACACTCAAATGACTGACGGTCCACCTCACTTCTCTCCATACGGAGAAAGTCAAGGTTAGAAGAGGTGAAACAAATTCTTTTGGTGTGACCTCCAACCACCTTAGCGTTATGTGTCAAAGTTAATTTATTCAACGATTTGGCAGAATTTTTTCTGCACCTCCGTCATCAGATAGCTACCAAACAGCACTTAATCCCAGCTCCCGCTTTTCTAGATACATCAGCCCCTCCTTCCCTAAACCTTCTAGAAAAAGTAAAGTTCTTAGGGACACACCCAAATTACACCTTGATCAAAAGAAAGCAAAGTCGGAGTCTTGGGAGCCTGTGGACCATCCCTGAACCAGGGGAGGTTTGGGCTTCCTTCTTCAAAAGTTCATTTTGAGTAACTTTTCAGAATTATGAATTATTTTTCCTCTTGTCATTCTCAGTACAATGGCGGTGGGGTGGGGTGGGGGAAGGCACATGCAGTAAGAAGTACAATACTTGAGCAATGTAATTGGCTTGGAAAGTGAGTTATCATTGAATGAAACCAGCCAGGAAAGAGAGTCTTGATATTTACATATAATCTGGGCTCAGAAAACACTCTTGATTAAAAAAACAAAAAGGAGTAGGGGGAGACCTTCCCCACGTGAGATTAAATTTTAAAAGCACACTTTATAAAGACATCGTAGCCAAGCCATCAATATTGAGAATTATGATAATATGTTTTTTGGAGAGTAGAAAAAATATTTACTGTGGGGCTTCAGCAATAAACTGTGGGACAATGTGAGGTTTAAATAGTTAGCGTTTCCGAGGATTTCTTGCATTATCTAATAGTGCCCACAAGTTGGGCCTGCCTATGAGATGCTTGCATCCCCATCTGTTTATCATATTCTTTGCAGTATGTGGGATGCTGTCCCCAGTGCAAACCAAGGAGGCCACCAGGCAAGATTCAGAACATCCAATTTTGGTAGCATAAGTCACCCTTCAGCTTTTACCAGGCTGTGTTTGTAAGTGTGTTCAGAGGAAGCCAGGGCAGTTCAAGAAATTTTAGGGACTATTCTATGTTCTTGGGAAAGTTTAATTTGTTGATTAAGTGGGATTGGAACAATGCCACCTACAACAGATGCTTTAGCAAAGAGGGACAGTAAAACAAATGATTGCTGAAATGAGTAGTTTCTGCAAAGAATCTGGGTAAGAATTACTGGTGTTTAATGACCTCATCCTGGCAAGGTCAGCCAATAGCACAGTTTAGAAAGAATCAAATCTCAATTCCTTGGTGCAAATGAAGCATAATTAAGATGCAGCATGGTAAGGTCCTGGACATGTTAATTGTTCCTGGGTTGGCCTTAAGATCTCTAATAAATGTTCATAGGGAATTTTTTTTAAATTGTGTTTTTAAACAGTATAGGTAATTGGTGTTTAATAAGCTAATTTCACATCTTTCTTCATGGTGTCTGTCTCTGGAGGACAATAAGACCCTAAAGATGGTGCCAAATGAGGCCCGTTGTTGCAATGAATTTGGTAGGGCCAGAGCAGGTCAGATGGACGACAGGGCTTCAGAAAGATACAATCCTACTCAGAGTAGGAACATACATTGCTGCTCCCACAAGACCATGTGTCACATAGGCCCAAAGTGAGAGCAAGCTTGGGTCCCTCCTATCAACAAAAAAGGGACCATAAATAGATTGAGTCGGTGACTTCTTCCAGGGGAGGTGAACCATTCCCTAAGCTAGCCAGCAGCTTGTGAAGTCAGTGAGTCAGCCTCATCAAAGCAGCCAAAAGAGCAGACGTAACTATATTTGTCCATCACCACAGCCAGGCTAGGGGTATGTGTGTTATGAGGTCAGAGAGCCCACCAATGGCCAGTGTGTCATTGCCAAAGATTAGTATAGATCAGCCTAGAATTATGTGTGTGGGTGTGCTGTGGACCCATGGGTACCCATCTCCACCTCTCTCTCATACACACACACACACACACACGCACATGCACACATATGCATACACACAGCTTAGTAGGGATCCAGTGCTAAAACAGCCTGGTGAAGAAGAAATTGTGCTGAATTATCAATCACTAAGCATGGATTCTTGTTCTGATTCCCCTACTACTACGGCTGTACAACCCAGGTAAGAAACTATTTGTTGATGTTTTGTTTGGTTTAATTTATCTGTAGAATAAAAGCATTGTATCCAGATCATTCCTATGGTCCCTCCCAACTTGACCTGTGTTTATGAGTCTATTTCCTGCCTGACTCATTTTTTGCCGTATACTCCTTAGCTCAAAAGCTTACAGCTTCTCGGAGCTTCCTTCATCAGGGCAGACTTGATGCTATGACATTCAGAGTATGGGAAAGAGGATAAAGAAATACATACGGTGCTCCAAGTCTTCAAGGGGCTACAATTTTCTCAAGGAAACCCTGTGGTCAGAGGTGGAAATCGTAGAGGAGGCACAGGCATGATCCAGGCCAGGGTTCTATTCCTATCACAGCTCCTAGAATAAATACTTCACTGTCTCCTCTCCATGGAGATGGGCCTCATCCCCCTAGGCCCCCAGGCATACACTTAGGCCTGCCTGAGCTTTTAGCATAATCCTCTCTCCCAGAAAAGCAGTATCTTCCCTACTTCTGGAGACCTGGGCCCTGAAAGGCTAAGACATCAGCACCTCCACCCTCTGGAAACCTGCCCTTTTCCGCACCACATACGCATTCTCCAAGTCTGCCTCTTTCTTCCCAGCTGCCACTACCACCAGGACAAAGTAGACTACTGGTCAGGCTCTCTGTTCCCTCAGCTTTCTTGGGAGGGCGTTTAATAAGAGAGGGTTGCACTGTATCCAGCTGGCTGCAGGAGAGAGGGAAACAGTCTTTTTTTTTAACTGCTGAACGCTCGGTTCTTTGTCTGTGACCCTCCCACCACCTCTCTTGATTCCACCCATCTGTATGTAGCACTGTCTTCTTTCAGTTAAAAAGCCAGCAATTTCCTTTACTTGAATTTCCAGACTCATTCCATCTACAGAATTTAGACTTTTATGCACTGAGCCCTTTAAAGCTGTTGGGACTCTCCATGATTTGGGAGATCTGTCAAAGCGACGTGTCATAGAGCAGCTATCGGCCTGGGACCAGAGGGAAGGCCAGGTTGACAATGGATGGGAACTAACCCATGGGCCTGTGGCTGCCTCTGCTAATGGCTTCCTTTACGAACCTTGCCAGGAAGCCCCAGGGCTTCCAAAAGGCTCAAATGTGTCTGTGACACATTATCTGGAGAGGCCATGGAGATGCCAAATTGAATAAAGATTTGTGCATTTTTACAGTAAGTAAAACTGAACTATTGTAAGAATGCCAGTCAGCCTCTTGCGGGGGACGGGAGCCGGGAACCCAAAGGCATTCTGTGGTTGGACCTTGATCCCACCATGAGGGCTAGTGACTGATGCTGTCACTTGACTCCGTGACATTCCCCTCCCTCTTAGAATATCTGGCCCCTTCTGGTGACATGAACTTGTTCTGGAGTCAGGGTTCAGCACGCAGGCTTCCCATGCAGGCTGAGGCTGTTGTACAGATCACCTTGGCAATTGTTCCCTTCATTCAGCTTCCTTCTTGGACAGAACAGGAGAGGTCCCTGTCTGCTGCCACTGAGCCTTTTTTATGGAAGTACAATCAAAAGACACATTCAGGGGAAACCCAGTACTGGAACTTTATAACACTAACATTCTTTTTGTCCTCCCCTTCATAAAATGAGACTTCAAAGCCACATTATGTCATATTGTGGATGAAAAGGGGCTGTGTTCAAAAGGGAATTTCACTATTAACATCACCCTGGTTAATCTGAGTGCCAAGATTAACAAACCAGCCTAACCCTCTGGCAATTCATTGTCATTTAATATATATTTAGAGCCCACCCTGTGTGAAGAAGTGGAGAGAACACACACGTGGCCCCTTCATGGTCAGACTTTACAGCCCAAAGAGGCAAGGCCCACATCTGGCATATCCTTTCCATAAAAACATTAAAATGCCACACAGGCATAGACCAATCATTTTAGGATCCTATAAACCTTAATGTTTGATAGGTGTAAGCACTCTCTGTCTCTTTCTACTCCAAACTAAAACATTTTATGGTGATTTGGAAAGAAATAACAATATTCTTCTTTCCTTTTCTCTGACATCAATTTTCTGCTACTCCCCAAAAGACTGTTACATGACAGGCACTCTGCTAGGCACATGAACACAGAGCTGAGAAATGTATGGAGCTGACTCTCAAAATGCTCGGACTCAAAGGGGAGGCAGGGGGATAGGGGCAGAGGTGGGGACAGATAAGGATAAAATGGGGGTGTTCGTGATTAGATCACGAAGGGAGCAGCTCAGGAGTTTGGATATAGTAGATAAAGAGGGTCTTGTCTACGGAGGGTGGGAGGGGAGAGGGGAGATTTTGGCAGTGAACTTTTTAAGCCAAGGAGGAAAATGGTCAAGTTTGTCAGTCAGAGAGATAAGCTTGAAGGCTGGGTGGGGGACGGATCGGAAGGGAGAGCAGGGATTAAAGCTGCTGAAATGGCCAGGGCAGAGACGGGGAAGGCTGCCCTCTAAGGCAGCAGGTGTGCAAGTCTTTCCGAGTGGTACCCAGGCCCACCTTCAGCCTCCATCTGTTCTCTTTCCTCGAGCTGTCAGCCTGAGAACACACTAGCGGTGGCTGGGTGGCTGCGCTGGTTCTCCTTCCACAACCACCCTTTTCCTACTTCATGAAAGAAAGGCATCCCTCTCACCACCCAGAATCTTACTACAGTGTAATGTCCTCGGATGGAAAGACTTGGGGGTGGGGGAGACGTAAACAAAGGGATGATTTAAAATATAAACATCCATCTGTTAGCAGATATGCTTCCAAAACAATTTTACTTTTTATGTAAATTTTTTATATAAATTTATGTTTATTAATTATCAAAATTTATAATATATTTCTGCTGTTTTGGTCCATTTTGAACTACTATTAATGGTAGAAATAACTCTAACCAGCATTTTTAAATTGTATATAGACTTATGATCACATGAAATTTTTTAAAATGTTTTAATTTTCAATTTACATATTCTTAGTGAAAGATAAGTACAATGGGGTTATCAATAGACTTTGAAGTATAAAAATATATTACAATAGGATAAAATTCCTGGAGGGGGCAAAATGGAAATGCAAATTAAAGAGAAAAAAGGATGCTGTAAAAACCTTCAGTTATGAAAGAAGATGTAGTTCATGTATATGTATACATATTTTTAAATTTACATGCAGTAAAATTCTCTGTTTGTAGTTTATTGTTCTACAGATTTTGACAAATGTAGTCATCACCACAATCAAGATGCAGAATAGCTGCATCGCCCCCCAAAATTTCATATGCTGACCCTTTGTGAGCTATCGCTCCCCCACTCTGAACCATTGGTAACCACCGTATCAATGGTTGGGACAGTGTTATAGTGTTAATTTTTCCAAAATAGTGTTATCTTTCCCAAAATGCCATATAAATGGAATTATACAACCCTTGGGGTCTGACTTCAATCATTTTACTGTGCTTATCAACAGTCCATTCCTTTTTATTGCTCAGTAGTATTCCATTGTGTGGCTAGATTACAGTTTGTTCACCATTCACCAGTTAAAGGACATTTGAGTTGTTTTCAGGTTTTGGCCATGATGAATAAAGCTGCTATAACCATCTGCATACAGGTCTTTGTGTGAGCATAGGTTTCCATCTCCCTTGGGTAAACTGCTAGAAGTGGGATTGCTTAGTCACATAGCAAGTACATTTTTAACTGAAAGAAACTGCCAAGCTGTTTGTTGTATCATTTTACGTGGCTGTACCATTCTTGGCTACAGTGAGTAATGCTGCAATGAACATCGGGGTGCATGCATTTTTCTCGCCAACAATGCATGAGACTTACAGTTGCTTCACATTCTCACCAGCACTTGGTATTGTTAGATTTTGGGGTTTTGTTTTTTAATCTTAGCTATTCTAATAGATGTTTAATGGTATCACATTGTAGTTTTAATTTGCATTTCCTTAAGGACATTTAGCATTTTTTTATATCATATACTTATTTGCCATCTATGAATCTTTTTTCTAGTGAAATATCCAAATATTTTGTCAAAAATTTTATTAGGTTTGGTTTTGGGGCTGGCCCCGTGGCCGAGTGGTTAAGTTCGCGCACTCTGCTGCAGGCGGCCCAGTGTTTCATTGGTTCCAATCCTGGGCGCCGACATGGCACTGCTTATCAAACCACACTGAGGCAGCGTCCCACATGCCACAACTAGAAGGACCCACAATGAAGAATATACAACTATGTATCGGGGGGCTTTGGGGAGAAAAACGAAAAAAATAAAATCTTTAAAAAAAAGTTTTATTAGGTTGGGTTTTTAAAATTATTATAGGGTCTTGAGAGATACAAGTCCTTTGCCAGATATATGAGTTACAAATATTTTCTCCCAGTCAATGGCTTGTCTTTTCGTCCTCTTTAAAGTGTTTTTCACAGAGCAAAAGTTTTTAATTTTGGTAAGTTCTAATTAATCAATTTTTTTCTTTTACAAACTGTGTTTACAGGTCACATCTAAAACCACTTTACTAACCCAAGATTACACAGATTTTCTCCTAGAAGTTTTATAGTTTTAGGTTTTAAATTTAGGTCCGAAAAATTTGAGTTAATTCTTGTGTAAAGTTTCAGTTTTTCTCACATGGACATCAAATTGTACCAACACCATTTGTTGAAGCATGTATTTTTTTTACTTTTTTTTTTACTGAGGTCATAACAGTTAATAACATTGTGAAATTTCAGTTGTATATTACTGTTTGTCAGTCACCATATGAATGTATCCTTTCACCCTTTGTGCCCACCACCCAACCCCCTTCCCCTCTGGTAACCACTAATCTGTTCTCTTTGTCCGTGTGTTTGTTTATCTTCCACATATGGGTGAAATCATATGGTGTTTGTCTTTCTCTGTCTGGCTTATTTTGCTTAACATAATACCCTCCAGGTCCATCCATGTTGCTGCAAATGGGACGATTTTGTCTTTTTTATGGCTGAGTAGTATTCCATTGTATCTATGTACCACATCTTCTTTATCCAATCATCAGTCAGTGGGCCCTTGGGTTGCTTTGACTTCTTGGCTATAGTGAGTAATGTTGCAATGAACACAGGGTGCATAAGTCTCTTTGAATTGTTGATTTCAAGTTCTTTGGATAAATACCCAGTAGTGAGATAGCTGGGTCATATGGTATTTCTACTTTTAATTTTTTGAGAAATCTCCATATTGTTTTCCATAGTGGATTTCCCAGTTTGCATTCCCACCAGCAGTGTATGAGGGTTCCCTTTTCTCCACATCCTCTCCAATACTTGTTATTTTTTGTCTTGGTGACTATAGCCATTCTAACAGGTATGAGGTGATATCTTAGTATAGTTTTGATTTGCATTTCCCTGATGGTTAGTGATGCTGAACATCTTTTCATGTGTCTATTGGCCATCTGTATATCTTCTTTGGAAAAATGTCTGTTTTTCCAAACAAAGAGGAAAAGTCCTCTGCCCATTTTTTGATCGGGTTGTTTGTTTTTTTATTGTTGAGTTGTGTGAGTTCTCTATATATTTTGGAGATTAACCCCTTGTCAGATATACGATTTGTAAATACTTTCTCTCAGTTTGTGGGTTGTCTTTTCGTTTCATTCCTGGTTTCCTCTGCCTTGCAGAAGCTCTTTAGTCTGATGAAGTCCCACTTGTTTATTTTTTCTTTTGTTTCCCTTGTCCCAGTAGATATGGTATTCAAAAAGATCCTTCTAAGACCAATGTCAAAGAGTATATTACTTATATTTTCTTCTAGGAGTTTTAGGGTTTCAGGTAATCCCATCAAGTCTTTGATCCATTTTGAGTTAATTTTTGTGTATAGCAAAAGATAACGGTCTACTTTTGTTCCTTTGGATGTGTCCAGTTTTCCCAATGCCATTTATTCAAGAGACTTTCTTTTCTCCATTGTATGTTCTTAGCTCTTTCGCCAAAGATAAGCTGTCCATAGATGTGTTTTATTTCTGGGCTTTTAATTCTGTTCCATTGATCCCTGTGTCTGTTTTTGTACCAGTACCATGCTGTTTTGGTAACTGTAGCTTTGTAGTATATTTTGAAGTCAGGGATTGTGATGCCTGCAGCTTTGTTCTTTTTTCTCAGGATTACTTTAGCTATTCAGGGTCTTTTGTTGCCCCATATGAATTTTAGGATTCTTTGTTCTATTTCTGTGAAGAATGTTATTGGGATTCTGATTGGGATTGCATTGAATCTGTAGATTGCTTTAGGTAGTATGGACATTTTAAGTATATTTATTCTTCCAATCCATATGCATGAAATATCTTTCCACTTCTTTGTGTCATCATCAATTTCTTTCAATACTGTCTTATAGTTTTCATTGTATAGGTCTTTCACCTCTTTGTTTAAATTTATTCCTAGATATTTTATTCTTTTTGTTTTGATTGTATTCTTGAATTCTCTTTCTGCTAGTTTGTTATTAGAGTATAGAAATGCAACTGATCTTTGTAAGTTGATTTTGTACCTTGCAACTTTGCTGTAGTTGTTGATTATTTCTAATAGTTTTCTGATGGATTCTTTAGGGTTTTCTATATATAAAATCATGTCATCTGAAAATAGTGAGAGATTCCCTTCATCATTGCCTATTTGGACTCCTTTTATTTCTGTTTCTTGCCTAATTGTTCTGACCGAAACATCCAGTACTATGTTGAATAAGAGTGGCAAAAATGGGTACCCTTGTCTTGTTCCTGTTCTTGGAGGGATGGCTTTCAGTTTTTCCCCACTGAGTATGATGTTGGCTGTGGGTTTGTCATATATGGCCTTTATTATGTTGAGGTACTTTCTTCTATACCCATTTTATTAAGAGTTTTTATCATAAATGGATGTTGGATCCTGTCAAATGCTTTCTCTGAATCTATTGAGATGACCATGTGGTTTTTATTCCTCATTTTGTCAATGTTGTGTATCACATTTATTGATTTGTGGATGTTGAACCGTCCCTGTGTCCCTGGTATAAATCTCACTTGATCATGGTGTATGATCTTTTTAATGTATTGCTGTAATCAGTTTGCCAACATTTTGTTGAGGATTTTTGTATCTATATTCATCAGCAGTATTGGCCTGTAATTTTCCTTCTTTATCTGGCTTTGGCATCAGGGTGATGTTGGCCTCATAGAATGTGTTAGGAAGTGTTCCATCGTCCTCAACTTTTGGGGATAATTTGAGAAGGATAGGTATTAAATCTTCTTTGAATGTTTGGTAGAATTCTCCAGAGAAGCCGTCTGGTCCTGGACTTTTATTTTTGGGAGGTTTTTGATTACTGTTTCAATCTCTTTACTTGTCATGGTCTATTCAGATTCTCTGTATCTTCTTGGTTCAGTTTTGGGAGGTTGTATGAGTCTAAGGATTATCCATTTCTTCTAGATTGTCCAATTTGTTGGCATATAGGTTTTCATAGTATTCTCTTATAATCCTATGTATTTCTGTGGTATCTGGTGTAATTTTTCATGTTTCATTTATAATTTTATTTATTTGAGCCTTCTTTCTTTTTTTCTTAGTGAGTCTGGCTAAGTGTTTGTCAATTTTGTTTATCTTCTCAAAGAACCAGCTCTTTGTTTCATTTATCCTTTCAACTGTTTTTTTGTTGTTGTTTCAATTTCACTTCTTTCTCCTCTAATTTTTATTATTTCTCTCCTTCTGCTGACTTTGGACTTTGCTTGTTCTTCTTTTTCTAATTCTCTTAGATGGTATTTAAGATTGCTTATTTGAGATTTTTCTTATTTGTTAAGGTGGGCCGGTATTACTGTGAATTTCCCTCTTAGGACTGCTTTTGCTGCACCCCATATGAGTTGATATGGTGTATTTTCATTCTCATTTGCCTCAAGATATTTTTTGATTTCTCCTTTAATTTCTTCAATTATCTACTGGTTGTTCAGTAGCATGGTGTTTGGTCTCTACATGTTTGTCACTTTCCCAGCTTTTTTCTTGTTGTTGATTTCTAGTTTCTAAGCATTATGGTTGGAAAGGATGCTTGATGTGATTTCAATCTCCTTAAGTTTATTGAGACTTGCCTTGTTTCCCAACATATGGTCTCTCCTTGAGAATGTTCCACATGCACTTGAGAAGAATGTGTATTCTGCTCTTTTTGAATGGAGTGTTCAATATATATCTATTAAGTCCATCTGGTCTAGTTTTTCATTTAAATCCACTATTTCCTTGTTGACTTTCTGTCTGGATGATCTATCCATTTATGCAAGTGGGGTGTTAATGTCCCCTACTATTATTGTATTGTCATTAATATCTCCTTTTAGGTTTTTTAGTACTTGCTTTATGTACTGTGGTGCACCTATGTTGGTGCATATATATTTTCAGTGTTATGTCTTCTTGGTGGAGTGTCCCTTTTATAAACTGCTCTTCTTTGTCTCTCATTAACTGTTTTGTTTTGAAGTCTACTTTGTGTAACTATGGAAATACCTGCTTTCTTTTGTTTGCCATTAGCTTGGAGTATCATCTTTCATTCCTTCACTCTGAGCTTGTGTTTGTCTTTAGAGATGAGATGTTTTTCCTGGAGCCAGCGTATTGTTGGGTCCTGGCTTTTAATTCATCCCACCACTCTGTGTCTTTTGGTTGGAGAATTCAATCCATTTACCTTTAGAATGATTATTGATATATAAAGGCTTAATGCTGCCATTTTATTGCTCATTTTCTGGTTCTTCTGCATTTCTCTTGTTTCTCGTCCCATGTATTTCAGACTACCAATTCAGTTCGGTAGCTCTCTATGATGCTTTTCTTAGTTTTCTCTTTATTTATCATTTGTGTCTCTGTTCTGATGATTTGTTTAGTGGTCACCATGAGGTTTGTATAAAAAAAATCTTGTAGATGAGATAGTCCATGTTCTGTTAGCCTCTTGTTTCTAAGACTAAGCTGATTCTATCCCTTTTCCCTTCCCCTTCTAAGTTATTATTGTCACAACTTATTCCATCTTGGATTGTGAGTTTGTGGTTAAAATGATGAGATTATAGTTATTTTTGATGTTTTCCTTCCTTTTATCTTTAATGTTTTAATTAAGTGTTTGCTAACCTGTTTTGATAGAGACCTGCAATTTTCTGATTTTTTTCTACCTATTTATCTCCTCACTCAAGGCTTTGTAAACCCTTTCTTTCTTTTTTTTTTTCCAGTATGAGGGCCTTCTTCAGCATTTCGTGTGGGGGTGGGGAGTGTCTTGTGGTGATGAACTCCCTTAGCTTTTGTTTTTCTTGAGAAGTTTTTATTTCTCCATCACATCTGAAGGATATTTTTGCTGGATAGAGTATTTGTGGCTGAAAGTTTTTGTCTTTCAGAATTTTGAATATCTCATTCCACTCTCCTAGCCTGTAATATTTCTGCTGAGAAACCCACTGAAAGCCTGATAAGGTTTCCTTTGTAAGTTATTTTCTTCTGCCTTGCTGCCCTTAAAATTTTTTCTTTGTCATTGACTTTTGCCAGCTTTACCACTATATGCCTTGGAGAAGGTCTTTTTACATTGATATAATTAGGAGATCTATTAGGTTCTTTCATTTGTATTTCCAGCTCCTTCTCCAGGTTTGGCAAGTTCTCACCTACTATTTCTTTGAACAAGCTTTCTGCTCCATTCTCTTTCTCTTCTCCCTCTGTAATACCTATAATCCTTATGTTGCATTTCCTAATTGAGTCAGATATTCCTTGGAGACTTTCTTCATTTCTTTTTAGTCTTAGTTCTCTCTCCTCCATCTGAAGCATTTCTGTATTTCTGTCCTCTAGACTGATGACTCACTTCTCCATAATATCAGTTCTGTTGTTCAGGGAGTCCAGATGTTTCTTTATCTCATCCATTGTGTTTTTCATCTCCAACATTTCTGATTCATTTCTCTTTAGTTTCAATCTCTTTTGTGAAGAAGTTCCCAATTTCATTGAACTAACTGCATTTTCTTGTAACTTGTTGAGTTTTTGTATGATAGCTATTTTGAATTCTCTGTCATTTAGATTATATATTTCTGTGACTTCAGTATTGATTTCTGGGTGCTTGTCATTTTCCTTCTGATCTGGATTGCTAATATATTTTTCATACTATTTGATAGTATGGATTTGAGCCTCCGCATAGTGATAGTATTCAGTTGCAGCTTCCGCCTGCCACCACTTGGGGGGAGGGAGTCAAGAGTGGTGTATTCTGAGCCCTCCATGACCCTGGCTTACTTGCTCACAGCTGCTGCTTTTCTGATGTATGTGGGGGCACTCTGGCTGACTGGCTGAGCTGGAGAGCCAGGTGGGGAGAGGAACACTTTCTTTCACCTGTGCAATCCCAGGGGGCCGTTCTCACTCTGCCCTCATTATCTACTCTCCTAGGGTGCTGGCTTGATGAAGACACTCCTGCAATGGCTTAGTCACCTCTGTGTGGGGCTTTCCCATAGGCTGTGAGGGAACTTGGAGAGCAAAGGTGT
This sequence comes from Equus quagga, assembly GCF_021613505.1. NCBI lineage: Eukaryota > Metazoa > Chordata > Mammalia > Perissodactyla > Equidae > Equus > Equus quagga. The sequence continues at coordinate 88,354,037 of NC_060273.1, forward strand.
TCCTGTGGAGGGCTGCCCCTCCTCCCCTCTCAGAGCCATGCATAGCCCTGCACCCTGGGTTGCTGCCTTTGGGGGAGGGAGAGGAGATCCCCTTATTTCCTTCCACTTCCTCCAGGGGGTCTAGCAGCTCCACCTTCAGACGTATGGCTGCGTAGTTCTCTCAGAAGTCTTTTGTGTTGTGTGAATGTCCTCTGTTGGTATATGACTATCCTTTTTTTGTATCTTAGGGGGAGAGTCTAAGGGAAGAGCTCATTCCACTATGATGCTGACATCACTAATCTGTGACTTTTTGAAACATGTACTTTTTTAAAGGAATGACAGTGAGTATCAATCACTAGTATTTAAATTTTATTGGATACATTTTAAAGAGTAATAATGAGTAATGAAATGCTTTTCTTTTCAAATGCCAGTATTCATAATATGTTGCATTAGATTCTTTGCAAATGTTTGAAATTATGATGAAACATTTTAGAGGGAAGCTTACTAATATATAGGAGTTACATAGTTTTTCAAAATTATTTTGGGTGGTATTTAGGTAAAAAAAAGTCTGAAGGCCACTCTTAAGTATCAGCAGAGGAAATAAACAGAAAGAAAAAGATTTACTGAAGAGTATTCAAACTCTGAGGGCTAATAGTTTGGCACTAAAGGAGAGGAGGGTTAGAGAGAAAGAAGTAAAAAATGACAACTTGGTTTCTAATTTGAGGGGACATGGTTTGGGTGGTATTGCCACCAACCAAGTTCAGAAACACAGGAGGAAGAGCAGATTGGGGTGGGAGAAAGGACATGAGCTCAGTGTGGGACATGTTGTATTTGGGGTGCCTGTGGATAAAGCATGGAAGGAAGCAGTTATTATTTTATGGGGTTTGAGTTTGTTTTGTTTTGTTTGGAATTGAGTGCAGATTTTCCTTTCTACTCTTTCTTTTCTTTTCTCTGTGTTTGTATGTGTGTGCTGAAAGGTTATTCAATGTTGAATTATTTCTCCATATACAACTTGATGTTTGACTTAGGCTAGTAGTAGGGAGTTTGTGTGATGTGACGGAAAAGCAGAGTCTTGGGAAACTTGCAGAGTGCAAATCCCATCTCTGCTACCATTAGCTGTGCGGGCTTGGGCAATGTACTTTACTTCTCTGAACCACACTTTATTCATGTGTAAAATGGTAAAAATAATACCTACTTGACATAGGATATTAAGTGAGATGTTTCCTCTCTTGGAATTGCAACCAAGTACGAAGGGCAACAAGTACCCACACACACATTCTAATAAGCGGGGCTAGATAGAGCCAGCTTAGTTTGTTTGCTTATTTATGCCAAGTGAGTTATTAGGTCTAGAGAGGGACTCTAAGGATGCTAAAGTATAATTTTCAAAAAATTGTAAGCAAACAAAATACAAGATGACACACATACAAATACAAGATTACCCACACAGACTCACGGCCAAAACCCTGGACTGAGAGAGAGAAGAGCTGAGGGGTGTACCTGAGGGTGTGGCATGCAGAGGAGAACAGTCCACCTGATTCCCATGATGCCCACAGTCCTCCCATCATGGCCCTTGGCTGCCGCCAGCTCTCCACACAGCCCCATGGGCATTTCCTGACATGTCCAAGGACTTCTGGTCTCCATCTTTCAGGTCCACGCAGCTTACTCTGTGCCCTCCCTACCTGACAGCCATGGCTCCCAGGGGTTGTAGGCTCTCTCTTTCTGCTCTCTTCCGTGCCCTACTCAGTGGGCCACTGAAACCTTTGGGTGTTCTCCCACACCCCTTTGAGGGGTGAGGCTGAGCCTGATGGAGCCTCCATGAGTTTCCCTCAGGTCTATTGGCCTCAAAGATACACACCGGACGTGGAGCTTCTTCCCAAGGCTGCACTCTGGGAATCAAGTAACAGAGTCACTTTGCTCTGGGACCACCAAACCTTTGGGGGATATTATTATCTCCTCCCCAGGTCTGGCCCAGGAAATAAGACAGGCTCTGGTTCAGAGTCCTCCCTCCCTTCAACCACCACCACATGCACAGTCAATTCAAACTCTTATTTCCTTTCTCTCCTCAACAACCCTTTCCCCCAGCCTAGGGCACCTTTATTTAGTGGAGATGGAGGTGGGATGGGTACTAGTTTATCTGATTATCTCAAGCTCCTGAAAATACCTGAATCCAAGTCTTTGAAATTAAAAGCTCAGAATCTGCTGTCTTTGTTCTTCAGTTCCCTCTTGACACTCCTCTCCAGCCTGAGGGACAATGCCAGGCTCTGGTCTCAGTCCAACTGGCAAGACATAGCAGTGGAAAGAGGTGGGGAACCCCAGTTAATTCTTCATGTCCTCCCACTACATTCATTTTATATGACATACGCTTTAGGTGTGATCTGCAATATTCCAGTTTTCATAAGACCAGTCTGGCCCAGGGTCTGATTGCAGCTGGCCCTGAGTCATCTTCCAGCCGTGGGTCTGTGGGCACAAGCTCAGCTGAGCACATTAAGGCTGGCTTTGGAGGCCGTGGGCACAGGCCACAAACCCCTGGCCTGAGGCAAGCTGCCTGGCTCCCACTGGGAGTCTCAGAAACCCAGGCCTTACTGCCCAGCAGGGGAGCAGGGTCAGGGAGTGGGAGCCAGGGAGGCTGGTCTCCCAGGCCCTGTCCACATCAGGGCAGAAACTCTGCCAGGATCAACAGTGTGGCTCCTGGCAAAGCCTCTGCCAGGCTCCCTCAACACTGTGGTCACCAAAGGCCTATGTTTTTTCTGAGATGTGGATTTTGAAAATGACCTCCTGAGGTCTGGCACATAACAGAATTCCTGGAGGAAAGAGGACAGGGAGGTGACACCTCTCTCCAAGGGGGTTACGAAAGCAGAGCCCGTTACCGTGTGGGAATGGTGCTACACCGGCATCAGGGAACACTCAGTGTTCGCCTCCGTAAGACGATGCTGCAGCCCAGGACATGAAGTCAAATCATAGAAACGGATGCCCCCAACAGACCTGGAGACCATTTAATCCAAACCTTTCGTTTCACACTGCAGGAAGCCAAAGCAGAACACTAGAAAATGTTCAGCCAACCTGATGTCTCCCCTTCTGTTCAATCGTTTCCTTTGTATGTTTTGCCTTTTGTTGAGCTTTAAAAGACACCACAGGCAAGATTTGCCTGGTTTTAGAAAATCAATACACCACTGACCTTCACACTTACTGGCCTCAGGTTTGGACTAGCCTAGGTTGCCTCGTGCAGCCCACTGTATCAGGCTCATGAATCAGGTCAGGCGTGAGTCTGAGGCCCACCTCAGCCACAGGTCAAGTGGACAGTCACTGAGGTCAGGGTGGATTCGAAGTGCTCAGAACCTCCGCTAATAGTCACCGCCTAGACCAGGGTGCTGAGAGGAGCCTGACAGGATTTTGTGTCCTGACAGTGGGTTTCATAGTAGATAAGGACAATCCAATCAGAGTCTCTCTTGAAAAGGTTTGCAGATGGACCACACTAAGGAGTAGAAGTAGAAAGTGGTGGGAGAGAGAGGCTGAGTCCTAAGAGTGGGGGAGTGTGTGCAATGGCCCCTGATTACAAGTAGAATCAAGACCAGACGCACCTTGGGTCCAGCTGAGCGGCTGCAGCCTGGGCGAATGTCAATGGTGCAGCTCCTCAGGAGGGCTGACTGCGAGGTTGCCCAGGTCATTCTAGACGTTCTTCCCACCACATGAGACTGAGGGACCCCGAGTGGCTCTGACCCTCCTAACTGGAAATACAAGCATGATTGTAAGCATGTTATGTTTCCAATAACCAAAATATTAACTCCTGTAACATTGAGATTTCCTTTTATTTTAATGACAATGCTGAAAGATGCATATACTTTTCTAATTTCTAAAATGCTGGTCCCACAGTTCAGGGGGCGATACTTTTCTTCAGGCCACTGGCTCATCTCTGGTCTCCTCTGCCTGAGCTGTGCAATGTGGTTAATTTACCTCCCTCCTGCCTCTGCTGAGAGATGTTCTCTTGACTCTTCTTCCTGCCTTCCTTTTCTGTTTTGGAACTTCTATCTCTTCTCGTGATCTCCTTTTGTACCGAGAAAGCTGACCTCTACAGATACCTTTGACTAACTACGGAGCATCTTATACTTGGTGCATTTAGACCTCACAAGAGGGCCCAGCTAGGCCCTGTATTTTGCCTGCCTTACCTTGACCATCCTCTGTTGTGCCCCTCTTCATGGAGTGGAAAATCTGCAGGGTCAAGGAAACATGGTGACCCAGAGCCCTCACTGAACCTCCGACTCAAACATGGTCCCCAGAACTTCCCACTGCAATGGCCCCCAATCAGCTTCTAGAACCAACACCAGCTTCTTCTCTGAGTCCTTCCTCCAAAGGGCAGTTCACAAGGCCCAAGGGGCTGCTGTTTGTGAGGAGAATGGATGGAACACGCACATGTGGATTGGGGTGTCCACACACATGCACACAAGGTGTCTTGAGCAGCTAGGAGTCAGCTCTCCCTGCGTGTCCACGTTCTGGACAGAACCTTGAGGGCTCTGAGATCCCAGACTCTTTCTAGGCTATTAGGAAGGTAGATTTGTCAGCTTAGTACAATCAAACATATTTTATTCAACAGGTTTTACCTTGATTTATAGCATTACAATGAGAAAATATGGTACAGGGCTTCCATTTGTACTTTTGCCCTGACCTTGTGAACTTGAGGGGTAGGCCTGGGCTCTTGTATCAGGTTTGGGGTTGGTAGTTACCCAGATTTGTACCCTTTCCCATAAAGACTCATGAACCATCCGGAAGTAAATTAAGGGAGATGTGGAGTGGTTTGGTTGCCCTTCACTTCACATTAAAAGCCATGAGCAAACCCCCACTGGGAACTAGATTGGCAGATTTTTTCTGCCTTTCCAATTCTTCCAACCTAAGTTCTCCAAGTCAAGATATTTCAAAGGCAACTTTGGAAGGGCTTTTTTATGCTTTTCTCATTGTGCATATCTGAAGTGTAACTAACTTCACAAGTACATACTCAGGGAATTCTTTCCCATGGTGTTGACATTTCAGAAGGATTTGATTGGTTCTAATGAGTTTCCTTGAATTCACAAGGGAGGTACATATGTTCGGTACTACGGAGACTCTGGTGAGCTTCCTTGTCCCGGCTGTGGGTTTATCTGTTGTCACCCTCAACCTCCCCGTGGAAAGGAGGCATGCTAGGATCTAAGGACATGCATCACTATGGATGCACCATAAATAGCAGTTTGCCAATAAGAAAAAGTTATGGCCTAGTGCCCCTGCGGAAAAAGTATTTCCTTGACATGAACTTACACCTAAAGGTAGAATGGTTAAGAAAGATTTTTATTGATTCATGAGATGGCAGTTTTTGAAAACTTATTTTTGCACCACATGGCTCTTTTGAATTGGCAATAATGTCATTAAAATATAAGCAGGCAGACCTTTTGGTACATAATGCCATTTGCCGTATTATATATATATATGATACACACTCATACACACACACAAACTTGATCTGATTATTTTGGGTAGGATATAGGAGGGTCTAAGAATTAAAAAAAAAAAAAAGAAGTCCTCAAACCCCACAGACTTCTTTATTCCCCATTTCTGAAATTTATATATCTCATATCTAAATTTTTAAGGTTCATTCTGAAAACAGTAAAACTTCCCTTTATCTTGACTGGCTTCAGAAAAGTGAGAGAAATTCTTTTTACAGTTTGGAGAAGCCAGTAAAAAGTCAGACCGGCTTCAAATGGAATTCTGGCCAAGCAAGTGACTAACCGTAACATCTCAGGAAAAATCTTGAAACTTTCTAAAAGTCAGCGACCTCATCTGTAAAATGGGAGAAGTGATACCTACCTTACAGGTTTTTCTGAGAATTACGTAATAGCCAATTTGGGAAATACTTAGCACAGCACTTGGCTCATAGCAAACACTCAATAAATGGTAGACGTATGTGTGATATTATTATTGGCATTACTTTTTGTATTATTACTTCCTGAAATTTGCTATTGTGGAAGTATATCAACTCCCAATTTGTCTACCATTTCTTCCAAACAAATATCCGGAGTACTTTTTCAAAACTGGCAATTTGATAGATTTTTGTCAGCTCCCGTCTGCGCCTTTGAGGCGTTTGCCTGGGCTTAGCTTAAATTCCTTCCCTACACCTGCGACTCTGGTCACAATTTTCAACATAAAAGCACAGCCTCAACACTGCAGAAAGGTATAAAAAGCTCATGAAGATCTGAGGAGAATGTTTTAGTTTCCAGTGGGATGCAATATGAACATTTCTAACACAACTGAAACAACATTTTAACCCCAGATTTTAAACGTCCTTGCCTCAGTCCACTGGCTTCTAACAGCTATTTACCCCCCAAGACAAGGCAACATCGCCACCTACTGTTCCCATTTCACAAACACCGAAGAGAAACTGCTTGCTCTTAACAAAGAAAAGCTTCAAAAACTTTTCACTTCTACCGTATAAAACTAATAACTCAGGTTCTATTTCAGCCTCCAGAATAAACTGTGTTTTACAGAGGTTCACTGTTTGAAAATCTCTTGTTGGGGCCTGAAGGTGGCTCAAGACTGAGTATGGGTCTTGGCTGAATTTGGTCAAATTTCTTCTTTTCCCAAAATTTCTTCAGAGTGTACCTGTTTTCAAGCTTTCACCTTCAACTTAGTTATACTTAAAACTGTCTAATGAGTGGCAATTTGTGTGGTTTGGTATCTTTGCCTTACAAATTGGACAGGTGGGGCCACAGGGAGGTGGGGAAGAGAGAGGAATACTGAGAAGCCAGTCTTCGCAGTTACTGCTCAAAAAGTGGTTCTCCTTGCTTGACAGAGCCGCATCAGACCCAGCAAGAGGAGAGCTGACGACCTAGATCCGCCCTGCTGGGCCCCAGCGCCCATCTTCAACCTGTCCCCACCGCACGGTCAGCTGACAGCAGTGTCATCCCTGAATGTAGTTTTTTCCTCTCCCTCTACCATGATTTATTACTGACACCAACAAATGACTAATACAGAGCTTTTTATGAACTGTAAAGTGGTTTTGGAAGCAGTTTGTATGAAAGGCACTTTACAAAAGCAAGCCCTAAGTACTGCGTGAAGGTGGAGAGGAGGTACGCTTTCTACATTTCTGTACATACTTGTCTGGCTTTTGATTTTCCATCACCTCACTCGGCACTGGGAAACATCTTCCATCTTGGAATGGCTCTCCTCCACACTTCAGTGGTAGTTCAGTCTCTGGTGAACTGTTCCCGCCCCTGGGTTCGTTCCTCAGATAACTAAGTAAGACTGAGACTCCTGTGTAAGAATCTGGGAGGTGACAGTTCATTTTACACAGACAATAAAATAATATAAAGTGCCTTTACCTCATACCAGAGTGGACTGCACACCCCCTCAAAGAGAACACGGCCCCCTTTTCATGTCGGAGGCAGGAAGCAAAATGACTTAGAACAGGGAGGATTTTTCACATCTTTGGAAGTGTGTGTCTCCACCACAGGAACAAACGCCAGCCCTTAGATTCCAGCTCCTTTCGGGGTCATTTCCCTCGTGGAGTCAGGACCAAAGCGGACAGAGCCCACGGCCAGGCCACGGCACATTCCTGGGGGAGGCACCTTGGTTTTCTTTAGAGTAGCACAAGGGACTTTCCAAAACCAGGGTGGAAAAGCAGGAAGGAGAACATTTAGGAAAAATGCTCACACCTGATCCACACGTTTTTTCCTCCCCTCTGCTGCTCGTAATCACTCACAGATGCTGAGATGTTTGGGGACAGCCAGGCAACCTCAGCACGAAGCCTCGGATGCCTCACCTGAGCTCCTGTTTCTTGTCCAGCTGTAATTGTAAGTTTAAATTGGGGGGGAAATTGTCAAAAGAAAAACAAAAGCATAACCCCACCAGTGTTTTCTTCTTTGCAAGCTTCTTAGTGTTCTGCTCTTTCTACCAGTTACAGAGAGAGGTGTGTCAAAATCCACTACGTGATTTTGGGTCATTATTAGATCTCCCTTGTGAATTGAACATTTTATCATTCAAGAGCAACCTGCTTTATTTTTCAGTAATGCTTTATGCCTGAAAATTTCTTTTGTCTGAAATTAATACAGCCACATCTGTCTTGTCTTCTTTCGGCTTTACCAGGTATAGTCTCTTCCACCTTTGACTTTCAGCCCTGGGTTATTCTTATGATTTAGATATGTCTTTCATGAAACAGTCTGTGGTTGGGGTTTGTGTGCATGCAAGAAGGCATTCTTTTTTCTCTTAATTGGAGGATGCGATTTTTATATGTTAAGTGTGATTACATCTTTGTATTTTCTCTTTGTTCCTGCTAGCCTAAGAAGAGTTTCTTTTTCTCTCTACTCTTGTCTTTTCGAGGATTGCTTGAGTATTTTTTCACATTTTTTTAGCTCTTATAATTTGGAAGCTACCCAAATTTTTATTTTAGTTATTTACTTAAGCTCTGTCTTGCTTTTCTAAAAAACCCACACAAGGGCCCACCCAGTGGCACAGAAGTGAAGTTCAGGTACTCTGCTTCAGTGGCCCAGGGTTCACTGATTCAGATTCAGGGAGCGGACCTATGCACTGTTTATCCAGACATGCTGTGGCAGGCATCCAACATATAAAATAGAAGGAGATGGTCAAAGACCATGGCTCAGGGACCATCTTCCTCAGCAAAAAGAGGAGGATTGGAAGCAGATGTTAGCTCAGGGCTAATCTTCCTCAGGAAAAAAAAATCCACACAAGATAGCATTGCTTTATAGGGTCAACACTTACCAAGATTTACCCATATATTAACTATTTTCTTTTCTCTTTATTTATTCTTATATCTAAGCCATTCTTTCCAGATTCACTTTATTTCTACCTCAAGTACAACTGTTGGAAGTTTCTTTTGTGAGGATTGCTGATAGAGAAGTCAATTTTTGTTCATCTGAAAATGTCTTTATTTCACCCTCATCCTTAAAAGATATTTTGCTACATATAGAATTCTAGGTTAGCACTTATTTTTTTCTGAACATGTTAATAATATCCTTCCATTATCTTCTGACATTTACTGCTATTGTTGCGAAGCTGGCCTTCAAGCTATCATTCCTTTCAAGGTAATCTTTTTGTTTTCCTCTTGCTGTTCTCATTTTTAAAATTTTTTTCCAGCTTTATTGAGATATAATTGACATACCTTATGTAAACTTAAGGTCTACAACGCAATGATTTGATACATGTATATATTGTGAAATGGTTACCACAATAAGGTTAGTTAACACATCCTCACCTCATACACTTACCATTTTTTGTTGTTGTTACTGGAGTGAGAACATTTACAATCTACTCTTTGAGCAACTTTCAAGTACATAGTACAGTATTGCTAACTACAGTCACACTGCAGTACATTAGATCCCCAGAATTTATTCATCTTACAATTGGAAGTCTGTACTTTTTGATCATCAAGATCTCCTGATTTTCACCCCCTTCCACCAGCCCCTAGTAACTGCCATTCTAGTCTCTGTTTCTGTGAGTTTGGCTTTTTTAGATTCCACATGTAAGTGATACTACATAATATTTGTCTTTTTCTGTCTGACTTATTTCACTTAGCATAACACCCTCAAGTTTCATCCATGTCATCACAAATTCTTGCCACTTTTTCTTTCTCTTCCCCAAAGCCCCCCAGTACATAGTTGTATATTCCAGTTGTAGGTCCTTCTGGCTCTGCTATGTGGGACACCGCCTCAGCGTGGCCTGACTAGTGGTGCTGGGTCTGCGCCCAGGATCTGAACCAGTGAAACCCTGTGCCACCGAAGCAAAGCATGCAAACTTAACCACTCGGTCACAGGGCTGGCCCCTCTTGCCACTTTTAAAATCTTCTTTTTGTCTTTGATTTTCCACAGTTTCACTGTTAAAGACCCATGAATGAATTTCTTTTTATTTATCCTGCTTCTCATTTTTGAGCACCTAGAATCTGTGATCTACTCTGAGCCATTGCCTTTGTCTCATGCCATTCTTTCTCTAATTTCCAACCCTTAACAAGTGTACTTTGACCTTCTTGCTCTGTCCTCCATGTCTCATATCCTCTCAGATTTTCCACCTCTTCATCTCTCTGTTCCACCTTCTGAATAACTTTTTTGACTTACCCTCTAGTCTGCTAATCCTCTCTCCAGCTGTGTTGAATTTGCTATTAAATCTGTCCATCCAACTTTTAAAATGCTAAGTATTTTTTAAGTCAAGATGTTCTGTTTGGTTCATTTGTTTAAAAAATCTTATAGTTTCCTGTTCCCTACAGATATTTTCTAGATTGTCTTTTCTTTTGTTTGATACAGTAAGCAAATGGTTTCATATTCTGCATCTGAAAGTTCCAGTATGAGGCTTGTGGGTCTGTTCCTCTTTTGTTTCTGCAAGTTCTTGCTTATGGTGAGTGTATTAGTCAGGGTTCTCCAAAAAAATAAAACCAACAGGATATATATATATATATATATATATATATATATATATATGAAAATATTTATCACAGTAATTGGGTCGTGCAGTCATGGAGGCCACAAAGTCCCACAGTCTGCTTTCTGCAAGGCAGAGAACCCAAAAAGCTAGTGCATAATTCAGTCTGAGTCCAAATGCCAAGAACCAGGAGCTTCAAAGTCTGAGGGCAGGAGAAGACAGACCTCCCAATGCAAAATAAGAGAAAACTGCCTTTCCTTCCTCTTTTTTGTTTTATTTGAGCCCTCAGTGGGTTGGATCATGCTTGCCCCCATCCGTGAGGGCAGATCTCCTTACTCAGTCTACTGATTCAAAAGCTGATCTCTTCCAGAGACATCCTCACAGACACACCCAGAAATAATGTTTTCTCAGCTCTCTGGGCATCCCTTAGTCCAGTCAAGCTGACACATGAAAGAAACCATTATAGTGAGTCTAGTTACTTTTTTACTTTTCTTGGGAAAACCATTTATGAACACACAGTGAGGCACAGGATAAAGTGCATACCTTCCGAGAAGATCAGGATTGCTTCTTCCTGGTACCTCAGGGCATTACTATTCTGGGATTATTATAAATTAAGCCATAGATAGTTTTTGGACCACATAGATAACGTAAATTTGGGTTGCAAATCCTTGTAGAGATGAGTGTCTGGTTAATAGGTTGCTTTTTGTTTGTTTGTTTTCCTTTACTCTGCTCAAGCGATTGTCATAGTATTCCTCTAGAGTCAAGAGTTTGGACAGATTAAAATCCAGAGCAAGCTTACTTGAGAGTGGGAACCTCTGATGCCTCAGTATTGTCTGAGAGCATTGGCTGCTGGACTCCCACCTGCGTGTGCCGTGAACACTGTCTGCTCTTCCACGCGCCTTTTGAGTCCTGAAAACTGAAGCTCATGTGGGGCAGATGTGGAAAATGCCTCTCAGGCACTGTGGCTTCCACTTTTTCAGTTACTATCTGTACTTAGATATTGGCCCAATAATTCCTTACTATTTAGACTTTTAATGTTTTTTTAAAAATACACTTTTCTTGTATTTTATCTTCCATTTTAATTTTTTTTCCACTGGGAAACTGGATCCATATACCTAGCCGCCTCATTACTTGAAATGGGGACAAATTGCACTTTGAATCTATAGTTAAGTTGTAGTACACATGAATTTTATAGTGTAACTTTCTTTGCTTACCAATAGACCGTAAACGTTTCACTTGTTCTCATTAGCAGGACAAATAAGTTATTAATACTATGTGTTCACGGCCACTCTCCCTCCTCCACGGGTTAAGAATTCTTTCTTTGCCAGTTTAGTTCTCGGACCTTTAATTTGCGGAATTGAGACAATGGATGAGTAGGAAGAATGAAAGGCTTTGGAACATGCTTGAGTGGTTTATGTTGGAAAGGGCTCAGAGTTACTGGCAACAGAAAAAATACTTCAGAACCTGAGAAAGGAGCAATGAAAAGATAGTCTGTGGGACTGGTCTTGGAGTGATGTTAAAAATGTGGAGGAAGCGGGTAGTGAGGGTTCCCAGTCAGCCAACCTGCCTGTGAAAGAGAAAGAATACGAGATACAGAAAGATAATCTTAAAAGCTTTTACTGTGCTTTAAGAATGGAGGAGCTCTTAATAACAGTTTGAGAGCTATTAGAAGAGACTTAAATTGGTATTCTAATAATTTGTCAGATTTCAGAGTGACATTTCTTTGTGTGAGTCTGCCTAAAGACACTGTGTTTACAAAACTGCCTAGCTCTATCGTGATTACACCATATGCCTTCTAAACACTCCTTTTTTTTTTTTTTTTTTGATGAGGAAGATTGGCCCTGAGCTAATATCTCTTGCCAATCTTCCTCATTTTGCTTGAGGAAGATTGTCGCTGAGCTAACATCTGTGCCAATCTCCCTCCGTTTTGTATGTGGGACGTAGTTGCAGCATGGTTTGATGAGAAACGCTCATTTTTTTTTTAAAGATTGGCACCTGAGCTAACAACTGTTGCCAATCTCTTTTTTTTTTTTTTATTCTTCTCCCCAAAGTCCCCTGGTACATAGATGTATATTCTAGTTGTGAGTGCCTCTGGTTGTGCTATGTGGGATGCCATCTCAACACAGCCTGATGAGCAGTGCCATGTCTGCATCCAGGATGCGAACCAGCAAAACCTTGGGCCACCAAAGCAGAGCATGCAAACTTAACCAATCGGCCACAGGGCTGGCCCCAAATGCTCATTTTTAATGACTGAATAATGTATAAAATTTAAATGCCATGATTTATCTAATCATTCCAAAATTTATTGAATATTTAGGCTCTTTCTAATTGTTTGTTGTTAAAACACTACAGTGAATACATTTTTTTATTATAAAATAGTTCTAGCATGTACCTACTTTTGTGAAATCTTCACTTTTTTTGTCATATTGCTTCAGATCTTTTGTTTTTAAGAGAAATAAAATTTAAAGATATGGTAGAAAACCCATTCTTTTTTTTTTTTTTTTAAAGATTGGCACCTGAGCTAACAACTGTGGCCAATCTTTTTTTTTTTTTTTCCTGCTTTATCTCCCCAAATCCCCCCAGTACATAGTTGTATATCTTAGTTGCAGGTCCTTCTAGTTGTGGCATATGTGACACCGCCTCAACGTGGCCTGATGAGCGGTGCCATGTCTGCACCCAGGATCCGAACCAGTGAAACCCTGGGCAGCCGCAGCAGAGTGCACGAACTTAACCACTCGGCCACGGGGCTGGGCCCGAAAACCCATTCTTGACAAAATACTCCCAGCTCCCTCCAAGAGGTAATCAGTAATGTGAGTTTGGTATTATTCCTGTGCTGGCTTTACACTTTTTCTATAGGTGTATGTATCAAAAAATGATATGTAATATTATTTAGCATTTAATTTTTTTCCTAAATATTATCATAGTGTTTGCACCTTTTTTTTTTGCTAATATTATATTTTTGAAGTTTAGACATGTTGATACATGTAACTGATTCATTTATTTGAAGTGATATTTATTATATTTTACCCATCATTTCAAGATGTTTGTCGTGGGATGGTGTTCAGGTAACCAAGTCTGTAATATTTACCAGCACTGGAAGTCCTTGACATCTTCACATACAGTTTTTAACTTCTTTTGCATTATGTCCTTCAGGAAAAAAACCCAAGAGCAAAGCTTAGAGGATGAACACTTTTACATGCAAGGTTGCTATTTACACCGTGGAGTTGTGCTCACTAAGACTCTCTTGGTAGATACTGATTAAAAATTGTCATATTGCTTCCCAGGACAGCTGTGAAAATAAATCGGATTCACTACAAACACATTAGCATATTTGATTATCATGTTAAGATGTTTCCTAATTTAGTAGTTGTAAATGGCACATCAAATTTGCTTTAGTTACTATTTCTTTGAATTTGCACGCAAGAGAACATTTTTTTCTGAATAAAAATTTGCATTTGCTTTCTTGTATAAACTGGCATTTAAAATTTTTTGAAGGATCTTTATATTGGCTCAGGCTTTCACGATCTCTCAGGAAAATGGCCATTCCTACTTGAGATGAATGTTTCTCAATGGCTAAATAAACACTTAATGAGGACTCAGGGCCTCAGCTAGAGCAGGCAAGAAATAACTTCTTCCAGATCTTCAAAAGCAAAAACAGAGAGCTGGACACTTGAGTGGAAAACACCGCAAAACTACCCTGCGCTGTCAGTATTACTGAGGTAAAGAAAACAGAACCGCGAGTGCAGTAAGATTGACTGCAGATTCGATTTGTTTTAACAAAATTCATTGAGAATCAGTTATGTGCAAGGAACCATCCTAAGGCAATGAGGACTTAGGGAGCTACACTCTTCAGCATGTGGCAGGAACAAGAGAAGGATTACCTAAGTTAAATAAAAACAGAAGCTTCTTTCTGGTTCTTTTCCCAGCCCCATAGGATAGAAGGAAGATAGGAAGGCAAAGAGAGAATGGCTTAGCACAAAACCTACTATTTCCTCTCAGGAGGCTGGCTGCCTCCCCCAGCTCTGGTCAAGGAGGGAGTTCCCCACTGGTGACAACTGGGGTCTGAGTTGTTCTGGGCCTTTGGACCCATACTCAGCAGTAGAGCTGTCCTCCCCAGAACCCTCAGATGAGAGTAGGCTGTGAAAGAACTCCAGCTTGGTGGCCTTCCTGGAAGCTTTTTACCTGCTCGCTCCATTGGGTGTCACTGTGACATGGGATAGTGACAGTAAGGCATACATACTATAGTTACAAGCTTGTGGACTGAGCGTGGGTATCTTTTCTACCTCACCCTTCTGCTCTGAACTCTGGACCTCCTCACTCAGTAGATGGTCCCTCTGAATGCCTGCGTGGTCTTCAAGTTGGGTTTAACATTTTTATCTATGTCTTCTCTGCCATCAGCATAGATGGTTTATAGAGATGCATATATATGTGCACATATTTCTAAATAATACGAAAAGCTTCCTTCTTAATAATCTTCATGTGGAATAACCCATAATCATAAATGGGATTTTTAGTTCTCAAACAGACATAGGGTCATTAGAAAATGTCATTAGATGTAAGAGGGAAGGACTAATGAATGAGGAATTTCCTAATCCCTCCCTACTACACATTATTATAAAATAGCTTAGAACCCTCCACTTCCACCACTACCACTCCTCCTTTCGGTGAACCACAAAGAGACTTGCATTCCGGTTGTGAACCATGCCCTTAACAGGAGATTTGATGACCAAAGCAGAGGTACTATTGGCCCTGCCTACTCGTTCTCCATCACTATCCACCATGGCTGTGTGGATAAGAATTAAAAGAAAATACATTTACCTTTTCAATGGAGCTGACTATTTGAGTTTGACCCAACTAAGAATAAGGTGGAGAATTTTGTAACTATTCTTCCTTTTATGCTAACAGACGCTATTAATGCATAGAATTCTATTTGTCGTAGTTCTACTGAAGTGTGAAAACATGGTTGAAACAATTTTTAAATTAAAAAATGATGACCTACAGTGGAGAACAATTACAAAGAAATTTTTCGACACTCAAGCCAAGTAACGGACCTTCCTCACTGGCCTTAACTCCAGTGTTGAGACACATGCCAAGTACAGCACACACTCTACTGAATTTCCTTTGCTTCAACTTTCATTATAACTATGTTTATTTAAAAAATGCAATGCCAATTTGGACTCTTTAGCTGTTGGCCTTGCAGTTTATAGAGTGTGTATAGTTCCTAAGATAGTGTAAATTATCTGCCACGAATACTCCAAACCAATTTTTTTGGTGGGGGGGATGAGGTTTCATTTTCCATACTCTTTAGAATTAAGACTTTTCTTTAAAAAAAGTTTCTGCAGTTGATAAGTAATCATCTTTCCTTAGACTGGGCACTAGAATTTAATCCCTCGAGTTTCAACTCAGCCGTGACTTATTCTCTGAGACCCTGCTTCTATGTCATTATTTGGGGTAACGTTTCTCTCCTCTGCACTTGCTTCCCGGCAGGCACATCAGGACAGTACATCTTTCAGGCCCAGTGAACTTCTCAGGACGACACTACACGAAGGGCTATGGACTAGGGGGCCGGATGACCTTGGTTCTAGTTCCAGATATGTCACTTACTAAGCTGAGGCCTGGGTTAGTCATTTAGCCTCTCAAGCCTCAGTTTCCTCATCTTTAAAATGCAGATAAAAATACCCACTTTGCACACCTCCCAAGGTGAGTGGGGATCAAATAAGATCATATGAAAGCTCTTTGTAAACACTGTTAAATATATTTCTACATCCCAAACTTTGGGGAAGCCAGTTATGGCATAGTCCAGAGAAAAATACTGGTTAGCATTCTTTTGGTTCCAAATACCAAAAATACAACTCAAGTTGGATTTATGGTTAACAAAAATATATCGGCTCGATATACAAAAATGAATTGTATTCTATACACTTGCAACGAAATATCTGAAAATAAAATGAAGAAAATAATTCCATTCACAATAGCATCAATAAGAATAAAATACTTAGGAATAAATTTAACAAAAGAAGTGCAAAACTTATACTCTGAAAACTACAATACATTGTTAATATAAATAAAAGAGGATCTAAATAAATGCAAAAACATCCTATGTTCATGGATCGAAATTTTAACATTGTTAAGACGGCAATACTCCCCAAATTGATCTAGAGAGTCAGTGCAAACTCTATCAGAATCCCAGCTTATTTCTTTGTAGAAAATGACAAGCTGAGACCAAAGTTTATGAGAAATTGCAAGTGACCCAGAATAGCCAAAATGATCTTGAAAAAGACCAAAGTGGGAACACTTGCACTTCCCAATTTCAAAACCTACTACAAATCAACAGCAATCAAGACAGTGTGGTACTAGTATAAGGATAGACACATGGACCAAAGGATTAGAATTAAGAGTCCAGAAGTAAACCTGTGTGGTTGCGGTCAACTGATTTTCAACAAGGCTGCCAAGACCATTCAATGGGAAAAGGATAGTTTTTTCAACAAATGGTGCTGGGACAACTGGATGGCTACATGCGAGAGAATGAAGTTGGACTCTTACCTCACACCGTATATAAAAATTCACTCAAAATTGATCAAAGATCTAAATATAAAAGCTAAAACTAGGGGCTGGCCCAGTGGAATAGTGGTTAAGTTCTTGTGCTCCACTTCAGCGGCCCAGGTTTTGCCAGTTTAGATCCCAGGCACAGACCTATGCACTGTTCATCAAGCCATGCTGTGGTAGGCATCCCACATATAACATAGAGGAAGATGGGTACAGATGTTACCTCAGGGCCAATCTTCCTCAGCAAAAAGGGGTGGATTGGTGGTGGATGTTAGCTCCTGGCTAATCATCCTCACACACACACACACAAAGCTAAAACTATTAGAAGAACTCATAGGGGTAAATCTTCATGACCTTGGATTTGGCAATGGATTCTTAGATTTGACATCAAAACCACAAGCAACAAAATAAAAAATAGATAAATTGGGCGTGGTTAAAATTTAATACTTTTGTGCATCAAAGGACACTATCTAGAAAGTGAAAAGACAATCCATGGAATGTGGGAAAATAATTTTAAATCATATATCTGATAAGGGACTTGTATCTAGGATATATAACTACTTTTATAACTCAATAATAAAAAGACAAATACCCCAATTAAAAGATGGGCAAAGGATCCGAATAGATGTTTCTCCAAGAAATATATAGAGAGACCAATAAGTACATGAAAAGATGCTTGACATCATTATTCATCAGAGAAGAGTAAATCAAAACCACAAGGAGATACTACTTCACACCCACTACAGTGGCTAGAATAAAAAGTCAGATAATAATAAGCGCTAAAGGAGAAATCGGAACCCTCACGCACTGATGGTGGAAATGTAGAACAGTATAGCCACTTCGGAAAACAGCCTGCAGTTCCTCAATTAAACGCAGAGTTATCACATGACCCAGCAGTTCCACTCCTAGGTATAGACAGGCATACCTAATTTTATTGCGCTTTGCTTTATTGCACTTCGCAGATAATTGCTTTTTTCACAAGACCCTCCACCAGAAAAAAAAATTATGGCATGCTCACGGAAGGCCCAGATGATGGTTAGCACTTTTCAGCAATAAAATATTTTTAAGGTAAGGTATGCACATTTCTTTTTTAGACATAATGCTATTGCACACTTAATAGACTACAGTATAGTGTAAATATAACTTTGATATGCACTAGGAAACCAAAAAAGTCATGTAACTTGCCTTATTGTGCTATTTGCTTTATTGTAGTGGTCTGGAACCGAACTTGCAACATCTCCAAGGTGTGTCTGTACTCAAGAGAAATAAATACATACGTCTACCCCAAAACTTGAACACAAACGTTTGTAGTTGCATTATTCATAATAGCCAAAAGGTGGGAGCAACCCAAATGTCCATCAGCTGATGAGTGGGTTAGCAAAATGTGGTATATCCTTTCAACGGAATAATATTTGTCCACAGAAAGGAGTGATGTACTGATACATGCCACAATATGGATGCACCTCGAAATGTTATGCTAAGTGAAAGAAGTCAGACAAAATACCATGTATTATATGATTCCATTTATATGAAATATCCAGAATAGGCAATTCTACAGAGACAGAAAGAGAATTCATGGTTGCTTAGGACAATAGGGAAGGGGAGACAGGAGAGTGATAGCTAACGGGGATGGGGTTGTTTCTGAGGTGATGGTGGCACATATCTGTGAGTATACTAAAATACATTGAACTATACACTTTAAATGGGTGAATTGTATGGTATATGAATTTTACCTCAACAAAGCTGTCTAAACAATGATATTGGCTTACATACTGAACAGTCCAGGGTCCAGACTCACTGTCTCTTTCCCTTTCACAGCTCTTCCTCTCTCTGTTGGCTTTCTCCCTTGGTGGCAGAGATGATGGCCAGTAGCTCCCAGCTGGTCTTTTACTACTATCTTAGTCAATTCATGCTGCCATAACAAGAGACTGGCTTAAACAAAAGAAATTTATTTCTCATAGTTCTGGAGGCTTGGAAGTCTAAGAGAAAAGCTCTGGAAGGGTTTGGTTCCTGGTAAGAACTGGTAAAGAGAAAGATGGCCATTTTCTCTCTGTGTCTTCCTATGGCCTTTCCTCGGCGGGTGCACGTCCGGGTCGGGGAGAGTATGCTTCTGGTATCTCATCCTCTTCTTACAAGAACACTAATCCTATAGGATTTGGGCCCTACCCTTAATGACCTCATTTAACTTTAATTATTTCCCTGAGGGCCCTATTTCCAAACACTGTCACATTGGGAGTCAGGGCTTCAATATATGAATTTTAAGGGAGACATAGACATTCAGTCCATAACAACCACTTGAGCAAACTCAAGCGGAAAGCACACTTCTCTCTGGAAAGGGCTGGCAAAACTTGCAGCTGCCCACCATTGGCCCGCTTTGGACCCTGAGCTTGTTTTTGTTCCAATCACTTTGACTAGGCAGGCCAGAGTCATGTGATGATCCCCAAAGCTAGGGGTCAGTCAGCCCCACCAAACCAAGAGAGGAAGGGGGGAAACTATAGGCTCTCATCAAAGAAAAGGGGCCAGGTGAGGCCAAACAGCAAACACCTACCCCACAGTGCCGGGCTATAAATCAGGGAACCTGCGTGCCAGGCTTGCGTGGGGCAGAGACCTTCTGTGTCACCAAGGGCAAGTCAACAAATGTCTCTATGCCCCTGGCATCCCCAGGCCAGAGCACTGGGAAGACAAGGGGAGACAGAGAGGTGAAAGCCCTTAAGAATCAGAACTCACAGAACGAAGGCCTAGGAGGGATGGACTGTAGGAATCACCTGGCCCCTCATTTAACAATTTTTTAAAAAAAACGGACCATAAAGGCAGATGTGAGACAACTTGAAATGAGACTCAAAATGGATTTCGCATCACTAGACTTGGGAGAGGAAGCCATTTACTAGCTGTCATAATTTTAAGCGTAACACTTCCTCTCCCTCAGCCTCACTTTATTTTATAAATTAACTATAATATATATAATACATAATATAATAATAATGATGATAGATGTATTCATTAACTAGTGGGGGAGAGTCCCTTCACAATATATATCAAATCATCACGATGTACACTTTAAATATAATTTTGGTTGTCAATTGTACCTCAATAAAGCTGAAATTAAAAAAATAATCTCATAGAGCTATTCTCAAGATGAAATGTGAAAATGCAGCATACTTGACAGACGCAGAGAGCAGAAGTGACCCACTCTCACAGCTCACGGGAGCCATACAGAAGGGAGGTTACTGTAACATCACCTCACTCGAAACACAAGGAAGTCTCTCTGCAGTGTGACATCTCTAAGGAGAGGGAACTGAGCAGGAAACTCCCCTCTCTTGTGTGAGGTCTCACTAGTGCAAAGTTCTGGAGTCAGTCAGGGCAGACTGAACCCTAGCTACATCATTTTGAGACCTTGGGCCTCTGGGAACCTCAGTTTCCTCTTCTCTAAAATGGGGACAGTTCCTACTTAGGTTGGGATATTCTAAGATTAAATAATGATGTTAACATGCCTGGGGGCACCTAGTGTGTATTCAATTCACCTTCTGTCTTTCCCCTCGCCTTAGCAGGGCAAGAGTAGCCTCAGGCATCTTGCAATAATTCTACCCCAAATTGTTTCCCAGACAAGTTCGGTTACTCGAAATTGGACGTCACTAAATTCTTCTGCCAGAGTCCACGTGAGCCTAAGAAAAGCGGGAAACTTTTTCTACTCTGAGGGAGACAAACATGCTAAAAAGAAAACTAGAGCGTCTCTCCTGTCTGCTCGTAAGGGCAAGACCCTGGCCTTCCATCCGCCAAAGAGAACAGAAGTGAAATTCAAGGCATGGACGTTACTCTCCTCTGGAGCCACGCGGGGGAGCCCGTGCCAGGGCGAACGCCGACACGGCGGCCCGGGACAGGCGACTCTCCGTGCGGGGAGACCCGCCCCGACCCCCTGCAGCCCCGAGAGCGTGCGAGAGCCCCGCCAGCGAGCCCTCACTCCGCGGGGTGGCGTTTAATAAAACCGAAGTCAAAATAAGGAAGAAAGATGTGTTTTTAAAAGTAGAAAATATCTTCAAATGAAATTCTTTTCTTAAAAGCACTCCCCCTCCAAAAAACTAAGTAAATAAAGTGGTGAAACTTGAGGAATGTCAAACAGAAGATAGAAGGGAATGAACTAAGTCAGACCTACAGTTACACCAACTGGAAGCGAGCGGACAAGAAGGAAAGGGAGAGAGCAGGGATGGAGGGATGGAGGGAGGAAATTAGCAAGCTTTCCTCTGTGGGTCTGCGCCTGGGCTGGGAATGACCCGGGGTGAGCGGGAAGCCTGCACTCCGTTTAGGACCCTGTGATTATGTCAACCCTCAGAGTCACCTGTCTGGGGACAGACCTCTCAAAAGACTGGAGGTTTAACAATAAATAAGGATTTGCTTCCATTCGTATACTTTTCGGCGCAAAGTTGTTTCAACACACCGGACATCTGTGGGACCGAATTGTTCAATAATCCTCAAAGAACAAAAGCCACCGAGAAGCGTTTCAAGGGCAATTATGATAACAGCCAGCACCTCGACTAGGCCGAGCAGGTGACTAATTCCTTAAGCAAATACTTAGACACCTATCTAAACACTGGCTCCCTTTCCTCCACTGCAGCCCACTGCCTCCCCGCAAGGGTGGGCCGGAGCCCCAAGGCTGACCCCCGCCCCCCACCACCTGACTTCTCGCACCCGCTGTGGTCGCTCACGTCGCCCGCGAGCGGCCTTCATTGAAGGATGTCTTAAAGGAGGGTTCCCCTAGCCCAGCTCCCCTCCTTCCTCCCCATCCCTCCGCTGCCCCCCCCCCCCCCCCCATCCCCGGAGCCCCTCACCCAGCATCCCTCTCCCTGATCCCGGCCCCCCAGCTCTTCTCCCCTGTACTTCTCTGGTTCTTCCTGGCCTGCAGCCCCCGACTCCCACTCCACTGCTGATCTCCACCCCAGACCCTCCCCTCTCCCAGGCGCCCTCCACCAGCTCTGCTCCCCTAGATCTCGTCTCCTTGCTCCCATCCTCTCAGCTCTTGTCCGGGATCTTTTCCTGTTCTCCCCCATCCCCAGCCCTGAGTCGCTGGGCACCGAAAGGGACTGAAGGCCACGCCCATCTCCCCTGACGTCCAGCCTCCTAAATACTTGGCCTTCAGTTGGGCTTCAGTGTTGGGACAATGAAGGCCCCTCTGGAAGCGTGGGTTCTCTGCCAGGCCGGCCATGTGCATTCTCCAGGCGGTGGCTTCCCAACCTCGGGGCTTCCTGGTGTTACGTCACATGGCAGCACACCACACCTAATTTTTCTCTGAGGTCAAAGTAAGGGTCCTTGCCAAAGACATTTAAACCCTGGAAGCTCCCTTTTCTCTTATGTAAAATGGGCATAATAATAATAGAAACTGCCTTATTGGAGATTTGGGGATTAAATGAGATACATGGAAATAGTTGCTAGCTGTTAACTGTGAGTTCCCTCATGTCAGGCACCCATAACCCCCGCATTTCTTTGCATCCTCAGCCCTTGGACTTTGTAGATGGAAAAGGGATCTCAAGTCCCACAGTAGCAAATAGTTCTGACCTTTTTCTCCAGCAAGTGTTTCTCTAAAGCATTTAAAAAAATCTGCTTAACTCTTCTTGGATTTTGGCCATTACTTTGCAGTTACTTATTTACAACAGGAGTCTGTGAACTCCTCAAGAACAGGGACACAGGGACTGTGTCTTATTCCTTTTTATGTCTCTGGCACCTGGCATAGTGCTTGGGATGTGGTAGTTCAATAAATGTTTGTAATATTAATTAAATTATTTGTTTTTATAGGTCACATTAACAAAAATGGTCAAATAGCCTAGGAGCAGAAGGAGATGCAAATGGAAGATGAAAGGACCTAATAATGCCATCATAGTGCCAGTGACCCAGGCCAATCGCTTCACCTCTTTGTGCTTATTTTCTTAACTGGAACAAGTGAGGGGGATGATACTTCATTACCTTTTATACAAGTGATTGACATACAAAGTGGAAAATCAGGCCCTATTTTAAATAAATTGATTTTATTCATTTACTCCATAAATATTTACTGAGAACCTACTATGTGCCAAGCACTGGGCTAAATATGAGGGATATGACCACCAATAAGTATTTATTGAATCAATAACTACTTGTTAAATGACCCCTTCTTTAAATAATGGTATCCCACTGATTAGCTTGAAGGAAACAAAATAAATTAATGAATTGAGATGTAGTTATTGTAAGTTAGGCCTGAAGAATTCAAGCACATGTGAAACATCTTACAATGTGCAGATCATATTAGTGTGTAGTTACAACCAAAGTCTGAACCAAGTCCCCATTTCAGAGGCTCCAATCCCAGTAAGGCCCCATGCCTTAAATCCACTCAGCCTTTCCCCTGTCATCATCCACCTTTCTCTTTATATTAATTTTTTTCATTCATTTAAAAATCCTATATTAAAATCTCCTAGCTGCTCACAACTAAGATAAGTCACAGGAGATATTAAAGTAATTAAGTTGGTTACTTAATCTACTTGGGAAACCAAATAACCATGGGACAGCCCCGTGAGAACAGTGGGGTGGGCTGCAGAAGGTGTTTGGCAACCGGATGTCAGAGAAGGTTCACAGAGAAGTTGACTTTTGAGCTGTGTCATAAACAGCAGGATTTTGCCAGTTGGGGAAAGTCATGAGTAATATTTACATAGCATTTTCTCATTCATAAAGTATGTGTACAGAGCGTCCGTTGGGGAAGCACTTGGTCCTCAGGCACTTGACAAGATAAGGAATTGATGGCAGATGCTCAATTGGCTTTTTCACAATAATAAAACAAACTTATTTAATTTTTAAATATTTCAATGTACTGATACAATAGTATCAGTGAAAAAGAAGCAGCAGTGGGAGTGGCGTAGGAGAGAGAAAGGATGTGAAAAGCCAGGGGTGGACCTAATACTTTGAATACCTACCATAAACTCTCGATAGTCCTTTACCTATTAGCCAAGGTTAAGTGGGAAAGAAAATATATTACATGGTCCATAGTGTTCATGAGATAAAAAATAAACCAGTTCTTTTGTTCGATCACTCACTTCATTCATTTAACACATTCATTCACTTCATTCATGCAGTCAACAACATTAAGTGCCAACTATGTTGTAAGCCCTAAGGTCGCTGCTCCCCAGGAAGCTCCCAGACAGGTGTAAAACACAGAACAAAGCAAATAACTCAGTGCAGGTGAGGCTATGAGAAGGGCCAGCGGGTGAGCACAGAGGGGCAGACCAGAGAGGAGGGGGCCCCAAAAGCAGCCTGGTGGCATCAGAGAAAACTTCCCAGGCAAGAGATTCTGAGCTTCCTTTTGAGGAGGAAAGTCAAGGAGAGACCAGCGAGAGGAAACGGCATGTTCAACTGCCCCGAAGCAAAAGAGAGCCCTGTGCAGATGGTTAGTGTGGCTGGAGTAGAGAGTGGAAGGCATGGGGCGGTGGTGGCTGAAAATGAACCTAGAGAGAGGCATGAAGCACTCAGATGACGCTGAGCGCTGGGGACACATCCAGGTGAAATGGGGAGCCACGGAGCCGTTGTAAGCAGAAGAGTGATACAATCAAAGCTTTGTCTTAAAAACTTCACTCTGGCTTCAGTGTGAGACAGGTCAGAATGATATAAGATGGGTGGCAAAGAGACAAATGAGAACCCTTTTGTAATAATGTGAGATAAAAATATGATTGATCTTGGCCAAGCCACCAAGTCCGGGTCTGAGTTAGAGAACTAGAGAGAGTGAAGATCTAGACTCAGCTTAAGTGGCCTTTGCTTGGGTTTGCAGAAGAACTAGCAAAGAAACAGTGCCAGGGAGGGACAGTATAAGGATACAAATGGGTGGAGTAGCTCTGAGGTGGCCCCCTACTTCCTCAGTGGAGCATCCACCATGTTCAGGGGACGTGAAGGGAGAGAGCCTTTGGGAAGGAGGAGCCCAGACTCGTGGCTTGCATCAGCATCCAAGGGTCCACCTCTGCCAGGTGCGGAAATTCTTCCTTTGCTTTGGCTTTATAATCCTGGTCGCTTCCTACCATCACATTAGGCTTAGAGCAGGCCTGACATGGCCAGTCTCACAATGTTGGAAACTGGAACTGACATCATAGCTAATCTATTGTAGAGATTTGAGATGTTTAGGAGAAAAACATCAATAGGATTGGGTGATGGGTTGTGTGGGGTGGTGAGCAAGAAGATGGAGTCACTCACCGTGCCTGATTGGTAGCATATTGTCTTTTTCCTCCTAATTCAGGAGAGGTGGGGGAGAAAAGACAGCTCACATCAACTGACACTGCCCATATGCCACCTGTTTACGGATTTTACCATATTTAAATCTCACAACACCCCTCTGAAGTAGTAGTATTATGCTCATCGTAGAGTTGAGGCACAAGGCTTAGGGGGGCGGTTATCACAGTAAGCAGCAGTCAGGACGGAACCGGGTCAGCTCTCTGGAAAACCATGTCTACTTCTGTTTCCTCTCACAGGAGGCCCTTATACTCAACTTCTTAACCTCTCTGAAGAAACATGGTCTCCTGTAGTGGCAGAAAATAATATTCCTTTCACTGAACTATACTGGTGACTTTCTTCCTCATCACTTTTTTAAAAGTTCACGAGATGGCTCTTGTTTCCCAGCTATTCCAGTACACCAAGTTCATCCAACAGAAAATGTCAGCTCTGTGCAACCTGAGCTCAACATGCAGCTTTCTGCCAAGGAGCTAATTTTGTGCCACAGTTTTAGAAATAGAAAAGTTACTTTGTTGTTTTCAAATAGTTAAGCCTGTTGAAGATACAAGCATGAATTTTCCTTTATCTACAGACTGCTATTTGCAACATAGTGGTATCTTTTGGAAACCAATGAATATCTCCATAGATTGATATCTTATAGTGTACTGTTAATGAGGGGGAGAATTAAAACATAGGGCATGGTTTCTCTGCATTTGTTTCTTCAGCCATGATACCCGAGAAAATTAACGGACATGATAAATAAATCCAAGTGTGTCTCTTCTAGGGAATAGAAACAAATCCAATCAAGAAATCGGAAGAAATGTAAAAAAGGAAAGAAGTATATTAAGTATATAAATTTTGAAATTATAAAAGCATGCTCTAATTGCTAAAAAAATTTCAATGCAAAGCAATTAACATTCAACAAAAGATTATTAAAACTGCCACAGCAAGAAAAAGAAAACCTAAGTGAACAGTAACCACGGAATGAAGTGAACATAATTTAAGTCCTGCCTCCAAAGAAGGCTCTGGTCCTGGTGATTTTATTGGTAATTACTTCAGTGGTCCAATAGCCAATTGTCATGATGGACTCCAGACCCTGTATCTTACCTTTTACTCATCTTCTAAACAGCTCCTTTTATCCTCCTCCCACACACACAGCTTTCCCCAAACCTGTTCAACTTCTCACTTTGTCAATTTCAGCATCCACCTTTGGCTCAAGCTGGAAAGCTTGATGTCATCCTCATCTCATCACCCCCAGCTCTTCTCCTATCCACTACATTTTATCGCCTTTTTTATTCTTTCTCGATATGTTTTCTAATCTAAACTTTCCTTTCCATTCTTTTGCTACTCACTTGGTTCAATCTCTCCTTCTCGTCCTCTCATTTGAACTGTTGTAATGACCTCCTGTTTGGTACTGATGCCACCAGTGCCCGCAGGGTCCCTCCCACTTTAGTCTGCAGACTAATGAATGTCTTCCCAAAGAGAAGTTAATTCTGCACTATGCTCCTTAAAGCTTTGGTTGGGTTACCATTTCCTGGGCAGGATATTCAAGGGTAACAGGTGAGCTGCTGAGAATTTAATGTAACATAAGAAAAATCAACCAGATGGTTTTCAACTGCTTTAGAAAAAGTATACTCTGCCTATTTTGGTGAGGGAAGACTCTGTTACTGCATTTCTAGAGCTGTAGGAAAAGCAGACATTTCTGTCTTCTAGAGCTGAGCTTGTCTACATTTTCCCATGGGCTATGAAGATGCATTGTCAAGGAAAGAGGAAGGGAAAGAAAGCCTGGCTCTTGTTCCAGGGTTGGGGAGAGGCTGCCCCCTGGTGTGGGAGGGAGTTCTGGAGAGAAACTACCTTAAAGAAAAAGGACAAGAGGGGTGCTGAAAATGGAGTTGCTGCAGATGAGAGAGTCAGGAATCCTCTGCCAAAGCCCTTCTGAACACACTTTGAATTGAGGATGGCTGTGCGACTGCTGGGCTGGGGTGGAAGGCGGGGAGGAGAGTGGATATTAAGCATTTAGCTGCAGAGCTTTGGGGACCTGGTAAAGGGGTCAATAGCCCAGGTGTGGCCTGCAGAGCTGTTCACCTTTGAATCAACTGCTGGAACCTGGGTAATCCAGCACATGGAGCAGCAGGCATCGGTGGTGGACCGAAGATCTGAGGCCCTTCCCTAATTTCCTGGGCTACATAACCCGACTACAAGGGCAAACCCAAAGGAGAGGGTGTGGCTCCTGACAAATAATGAGGTTATTCTTGCTGCCAAGATACCAACCCTTTTACTACAGTTGTTGCTGAACTCCTGAGATTGAGTATGGCTTTTTCAGAAGCCATCAGCACACTGCGTGGTGACAGTCTAACTGAAGAGTCAAGGCTAGAGAGCGCCTAATGACATTGTTTTGAGTCCCCGTGTACACTAACTTGAGTCCCTGAACTCAGTGGTCTTCCTGGACTTCCTTTTTCTGTTAGCCTACTTTAGGTTCTATTCCTGCCACAGATGAAGATCTAACGAAGAAAAAGAAAATATGGAGGAATTTGGAAGGGAGGTCGTTATTTCAATTCACAGCTGGTGTGAGAGGAGATGGAAATACTCGTACCCTGTGGAAGAAGCTTGACAAATAAGGCATGGGCGGGCAGGGGACAAAGGCAACCATAAGGCAGGCAGGGGTATAGTGAGAAGCAGCATCTGAGAAGGGGAGGAATTTCACTCAACAGAGCTTGTTTGGCAGGTGGAAAGGCTGGCTTAACAAACCCTCCAGGTGATTCTGATGCACACTAAAGTTTGAGAACCACTGTTCTAGTTAGTCTTTCAATACATAACACACCTGTGCTTCCTTTTCATCAATTTTCTAAAAAAACTCTTGTGAAATTTATAACAATGCTAAACTCACAGGTGGATTGACAGTAAACAAAGGATTATCTTTACTGATGGAAAAGCCATAGAGAAATAGACTACCTGAAAGATGTAGGTTATACTTCTGAGATTACTACCATGTAGCTAATGAGAGATGCTGATTATGATCAACAGATTTCAACATTCAGGAAAAAACCTGACTTCCATTCTTCACAATTAACTGTTTCCCAGAGGAAAGTATGACTGCAAGACTTTTAGCCATGAAGAGACAAATCTTTCTTTCCACGAACCTCTTTTCTTGGAGCATAGCTTTCCATCCTACTGCCAACCCCCCATTCTCAAATTGTCGTTGTCATTTTCTAGATTTCTTAACTAGTAACATTTCTTAGGAACTCAAAGGAGAATTTTCATGGCTTAAGCAGAAATACCGTCATTTTAAAATAATAACCTGCGGCTTATTGGTTATGCAGACAAACTCCTATAGCTTGCTCGTTTTCAAATTGCAACTACATCTTTCAAAAATGGCTTAATTGGGACAATTTTATTTAGAAGGTAGAAGAGCAGATATAATCATATCTTACAGTAGTAGTTGTTATATGCCTTTATGTCTACCATACGTAAATCGAAAACACTACCTGCTTACTTTGACATATTTGTTATTAGAGATAGATGAGCTGCCTGTAAACTGCCTCCCTTCTTTAGACTGGAGATGTTAACATTTCCAAGACAAAATCGCCTCAATTCTCCAGCTCAAAGGCTTCAGCAGTGTTCTAATGAAATTTTGACAAGTACTGAGTCTGCCCTCTGTTTTTGCATTCAATATCTGTGGATCACTGATCCTACTCTGTGGATCAGAAAGTAAATTTATTTTCATTTGTAGCTGTGGGCAGACTATCTTGGTAATTTGCCTTCATATCACAGAAGAGTGGAACAAAGGATATATGTTGACAAGACACTCTCATTTTGGGGAATGAATTCCTGATCTAAGGACAGCAGCCACAAGTAAGGTCGAACAACAGGTGACAAATTCAGATGCCTTCATATTTTCCCTAAAACAACAGTTTCTAACTCTTACCTAGTCTAACACAAAATTCAATGATAGAATCAAGGGGAAAAAATGGGCTGGAGTTCTTAATGCTACCATTTAATGGCCTATCCGAAATGCCTATCACACATGTAAAACAGGTCTATGACCATTGCCGCCAGATTCTGTAAAGAGCAACAGACTTGGATCTTTAGGTATTTTAGTAATCTACAAAAAAAAATTATGTCAAATTGATTAACCCACACACATTTTATGTGTATCTACTACCTGGATTAGGTAAACTAACCATTACTTTCAGATGAGTGTATCCTAGGATTTGTGCTATCTTTCCTTAGTTAAACATTAAACTACCATCTATTTGCTCTGACCATACAAACATCCCGTTGATAGATACAGACAGAAGCATATAAATGCATTTATCTTTTCTTCCTGGTGAATGAACAAAAAACCCTGCTGGTTCAAAGATGAACCATTCCTATTTTGAAAATTGCTGGATGCTATATTAGGAAATGCCACATTCATAGTTGCCTTTGAATTCTCTCTTAACTCCCCCAAGAAGTGAGTAAACTGGCCTGAATAGTAGCTTATGGAGAATAAGCAGGAAGCAAAGATGATACAATGGACACTCACATTTGGTTTCAGATCTATTAAGGCAGCCTGTAGCCAATCTATATTTCTAACTGTAATTTGCATTACCTGAACACAGACTTGCTGGGCAGAGAGGGATGAGTGGTTTGGAAATGACGAATCTATCCCAGCCCTCTGTGTTATGGATTAGGCAGCAGTGATGTGTAATGGAAATATCCCTGGAGATGAAAGATCTGGGCTCTAGGCCAACATCCTTGCTGATTACAACATGACCTTGGGAAACTCCCCATATTGCTCCAAGCTGCTTTCTCAAGAGCAAGAGAGAGATAAATAGCTATCCTGCATATATAGCACCCCTACAATAACGGTCAAATGAGAAAGTGAAAATGCTTTGTAAAACTGTAAATCAGCTTAGCCAAAAACCTTAGGAAGCGAAGAATCAGATTATATTCAGGGACTATGACTCCATTTTAATCCTCTAGTTTCCTGATTCATAATGTGTGATTTTGCCCAAACATAAATAAAGCAGAATTAGAAAAGCTAAATCATTTAAAAAATAAATCAAAATGAGCTGCATTTTGTATGGCTCAATCACACTGTCCATATCAATAGTGATTATTCCAAAGGCATAGGGATAGAGAACAATTTCATGCAACTTTGCCAAGGCATGAATATTACGGTGAAAGCTGTTTTAAAAGCTCAGACATCAATGAAACAGTTATATAATTGAGGTTAAATCACAAAATTGACACAGATTTATAAAGCAGATAAAATGAGTAGTCATTAAATAGTTGTAATGAATCCACTTCCTTTATTGCAGTAACTTCTATACAAAGCAGCAACTGCAATACTCAACGTTAAAACATTAGAAAAGCATTTGTATGACAGTTATAATACAGTATTATCAAAATATTACATTTTCAAACTTAGTAAACATCCACCAGAGCTCAAATCTTTAAATTATTTCCATAGTCTTTAAAAATATGTAATGTCAGAAAGCATATAAAAAGAATGTAAAAGGAAACCTAAAATACAAATGAAATAATGTAACAAATAAATATCTGATTTAATTAACCATTAATAATCAGCTTAACACCACCATTCTCTCTAAACCCAATGAATTTTTACCTATAGGAATAATGAACTGTCAAATGCCATTGCATAATTATTTATTTCCAAGTTATTACCAATGATTAGAATTAAAAAAAATTTGGCATTAAAATAATCAAATTCAGCATAAATAAAATAGAGTAGAAGAGCATCAACACTAGCTAGCATCTCTAAGAATTGCTGAAACTTATTAGAGCACTACAACAACCTTGAAAATTTTGAACTGGTGTCTAGTGTTAAGTGAAAGTAATGTATTTTTTTTTTAAAGTGAAAAGCTTCTTACATTATTTCACAGACAATATTACCCTCCCCCGAATTATGCATATTTAGATATATTTTATGTACTTTATACACATATGTATGATGTATGACATTTGGTTCCTGCAGTACAGATCACAATGATGTTTTCCTGAATGGGGAAAACTTAAAAAAAAAACAAACAAGTGTACCTGTGCATGTTTCAAGATAGCAGCACTCAGTTCACGCCCTATTATCCATTTAAAAAGTTCAAATATGATTATTATTTACTAAATAATATGACATTTTACTGTATTTTCCCCCCAAACACTACAAACCCTGCAATAAATGGAACAATGCTGTGAGTTATAATGTGTAGGGAAAAAATTTTGGAAAAACAATTACTTCATTTTCTTAACATTCTGAATTCAAAATTATTATCAGATCTCCATTTTTATATTTAGCTCATTCTCACGCAGCAAAAATACTGCACTACTGACAACTGCAGTAATCTTCTAGATTTCTATCCAGATTCATGAAAACCGGCAGAAATTCTTCACCCCTGACACTTACACCAATGAGCCCAGTGAACAGTACTTTAGATGACATGGTCTCCATTTTCTAACTAAATGATAACTGTGTGAAGTTACATGCCCTTCAAATGATCACCTTTGTTCTCTATGAAACCTGTATCTTTCAATCGAATTTTGAACTTATGCTTACTAAAATAAAAAAATTTTAATCCGATGAATCTTGATCATTTTAAAAATGCAAAAAACCAGCAACATAAACATCATTATACATACACATATGCATCTGTGTATGCATATACATATACACACACACACAGATATGTAGACATATATCCCTTGAAATGCTTAGGAAATCCTTCCTTGGATAAAAAAATGAAAAATTTCACATTAATAATTGTATATAAAGCTTTTAGTAACAGTACATATGCACTGTCAAAATTGTTCTAGTAGACTATGATGTCAAAACAGACATTTGAAAAGCACAAACTGGCAGTTTTTCTTAACATAAAAGTTTTAAAGTATTAAGAATGGATTAAATTTCAATGTTCAGAACAATCTGTTCAAACCTGAGTATATTAATTAAGACTAAGTGTACTTGACAATTGAATGAATTAAGCCTAAAAACATTTCACTAAGAAACCAGTGGTCCATTTAAGCATTTGATGAAATGTTAAATATTTCACTGATTTATAAAGGATGGTATAGTGAAATTCCACATAGTGTTTATTGAAATATTCTATTAAATGACATTGCTTTGTCTAATTTTCCTCCAGAAAAATCTTTTTAGCATTTCTTAAAAGTCCCTCAGATTTGAGGAAAACCCTAAATTAGGACAAATCTCTCTTCTAATAAATACAAATGATCGTGAGGATGTTTGTCTAAAGAATGGCAATATGTGATTTTTCAGCATGGTATATAGAAGCACTGGATAAATCATCAACCTTCCTTAAGGTTTGAAGAAATAATAATCAAGATATAAATTAGAGCCAATTAGAAATTTAAAAAAAAAGGTTTATTGGGCCTTGTTCCCCTAGATCTCCATTTACACATATTCGTACAAACCTAACCTTGGGGTCACCTTTTGGTTCCCATTTTTTTTTTTTTTGCATTTTTCATTAACTTGCCCTAATTCTCACCTTTAATATCTAACAGATACCTTTACAAAAGTAATAGAAAACATACAGTACTCAACACTAATTGGTCAATGGAAGAAGAAAAGCAGTGTCCATTTTATTTTAAGGTGTAAGAGACTAGGAATAGAAATAAAAATCATAGCTGAAGGCAAAGTTTGACATTCTATAAATTTATAAAAGAGGATATATGGATGAAATTTGGTTAATTTCAGAAGGCACCTCAAGGCTAAAGGCTTTTTGTACTCCTTTCATCAATCAAAAAATAACACACTTTTATTGCTATTCAAGTAGCAAAGGAAAACATTACTCCCAACAGCTTCAGTCCAATAAGGAATCATCATCCATTAAGACTGAGATTCAGAATTGACTAAAACTGAAGTCTCCATACACATATCAACGGAGCAACTTCCCTGTGTGCTTTCAAATTAATGAAATAGTGAAAGAAAAGTCACAGTTCGCCATTGTGATGTTAACGTATCATTGAAGATTTCAGTTACTTCACTAGGCACTGAAGTACCGTCTGGAGGGCTGTCCACTGTGTAGAACATTTAAGAATAGAAGGTGAGGACACTCTGATGATTCCCACGGACTAGAAGAATTGGTGGTAGGTCCTTAGATAGAGCTTCCAACCAAGCCATGTAGAGAGCACTAGACACAGCACCTTTTCGTGCAACTGGGAGACTCCTGGTATCAAAAAGAGAAAGGAAATCAAGCAATGCATTTAAGCTGGGAAGAATAAAATGCAATAAAAATTATAAATTAAGTCACAAAAATAGTAACTAAAAATTACTATAGTTATTGAGTATTTTTAAGTGCAGGGAAAATTCTGCATATGGTATTACAACTACTATACTCACAGATCAGTATTTCCGTTTTGTCTTCAGTTTTAACAAAAGATTTTTAAATATTTCTTCATAAGAATAGCAAATAAATATTTCTATAAAACCATTAACACATTTGGTCTCTAACATTAAACCTCCAAATTTCCCCTTCTTCAATAAGGATAGAATTCTTTTAGAAGAAAGGAATGTTTCTATCTGAATTTAGAACATGGAAACTATACATGGATAAATCAAATTCAAACATAATGAATTCTACATATTAATTTTCATCTTCTCTTACCTCTCTGGGCTTTCATTTCTATTTGTAAATAGCGGCAGTAGTGACCAGTTGCTCTCTAGATTTCTACATTTCAGCATCTTCCATTACAGATATGTGACCATGATGAGCAAAATTGGAAATTTTCTAGTGTACTGTCTGTTATTAATCAAAATAACAATCCTTTGGTATTACTTTATTTCATCAGTTGGCATGGTTACCTATTTAAGGACCAGGGCAGGCTCCAGGCCCAAGAAAATTTGGGTTCAAGTAATATCTAGTTAACCTGGTTTAGTGGAGGAAAAGCCAGAGTGAGCATTAGCATCTATATTTGACGAACAGGGGGCAGTGTGTATGTACGTAAAGTTTGTGTGTGGGAACCTGGCGGTGGGGATACAGATAGGAAGCATTTTTTAAATTTAATCTCCCAAGTGACCTTATGGGGTTTATTTCTATGAGGAAGCTGCATGTGGTCCAAATTTTAACTTGGGGCTTTCATATCCCACACATGCTTGGTGGCAGAATAAACTATTACGATAAAGAATTACTTAGGGAGCCGGCCCCGTGGCTGAGTGGTTAAGTTTGCGTGCTCCACTTCGGTGGCCCAGGGTTTTTGCCGGTTCGCATCCTGGGCGCAGACATGGCACCGCTCATGAGGCCATGGTGAGACAGCGTCCCACACAGCACAACCAGAGGCACTCACAACTAGAATATACAACTATGTACTGGGGGGCCTTTGGGAAGAAGGAAAAAAAAAAAACCAGATTGGCAACATTTGTTAGCTCAGGTGCCAATCTTTAAAAAAAAAAGCAATTACTTAAATTCATATAAGCTTAAGGATAAAAATTTTTGTTTTTCTTTACTCCTACCTTCAATAATTTCTCCAAATGCTTAAAGCAAAGTGTATTTAAAAAGTTTATTTTTCCCTCTTTATAACCACTAAGTCATTATGGGTGTTATATAGATATGTGCTTCGTATAGAAATTAATCCTAATTGTATTACCATAAAATGAATACTCAAGAAAACCTTAGTACATGTATTACTTACATGACAATGATATTAGCTGTGTTTGAATGCTCCTTTAATAATTCATTTAACCTGATCTGCCGGTATGTCTGAAATGAAACAGAACAAAGTCATTCCTAGATCATTTGAAAAATGGAATCTAGTGTGGTTCATGCAAAGAAACCAAAATCAATCTGGTGTTATAAAACTATCTGTTCCCTAGTTTTAAAAGAATTAATGCTTTACACTGTCCACATATAAATCTAACTTAAGGGAGATTTAATTTACATAACTGGTTCCTCCCATAACAAATTGTAGTTCTTGATATTTACTTATGTCTTAAGTATTTTAAAGAACTCACATGGAAGATTCATGAAAAGGAAGGAGAAAGAATACCTTGGTCTTATAAAGTTCAAGCTCATTATCTGTTATTCGCCAAGGTTCATCTTCTTTCATTTTATCTGCAATATCTTGTTCTTTATCATCTTCATGAAGTCTGTACGGCTCAATCATTTCATCAAAAGCTATAATACTGAAAAAAATAGAATACTAACATTAACCGTATTTTGAATTACATAACAGTAAGATCTTAAATGCTAAATTATAATGAACAGTTAGTTTTCCATCTCCTGTGCTCCCCTCCATACCCTAACTATAATAATCACTTTGACAATTTGTTTTGGAAATAGCAATCACTAGTTTCTCCATTGATTAGAAATTTAGAACCATATTCACAATAACAATTGCAATTTTAACTGCTAATGCTGCTATCTCTGTATTTACCCCTGTTCCTATGTTCGCCCCCTTCAACCTAAATAAATTTTCATCATAGTAGTCAAAATGATCATTTTGAGCAATAAGCCAAATTGTGTTACTCTTTTACTCAAAGCCTTTCCCAGTTCAAGTACCACTGAATAAAAGTAGTGTAAGAAAAGGTACTAAAACATTTTGAAGGGGGGAAAGGGCAGATACTCAACATTTAAGAATATGCAGAATTAATCTCTAGATCCAAAGATACTTAACAGGACAAAAGACAGTAAAAGAAAATGAACAACATTCTAATCCTCTATAAATGTGAAGAAAAACATACTTTTCAGTATCAAGTCTCAGACAAAGCTTCTGGTATATATTGTTTTATAAGAGGAAACAATTATAACCTTACAAGGTATACCTTACTATTTTCTATTTAAAATGAATTCTTTATACCAGCTTCATCATTTATTCAACACTTATCTGAGAATAATTAAAATTATGTCCAGTAATATACATATAACAACCTCTATATGCCACTTTCAGGTAGAATATTCCAAGAATCTAGTTTTCTTTGACTTTTGAGAATTGTGAATACAACTATTATAGGCAAATTCTTAGATTCTCCTATCTCAGTAATAAAACAAAATAGTGGAAAGTCATATGTATGTGAAGTAGGGATCGAGTGGTCGTAATGAATGTGGGCATAAACAATCGAAATTTAAAGAACCATGTGGAATTTCTGTGGCATTTCAGAAATTACTTGTAAAGCAGTAATTGAATTCTTCTCTGAAAACTGAAAACCCTTTAGACTTACTTTTCTATCTGCTACAGGAATGCCAACTGTCAGTGCTAGATTAAAAGAAATTGACTTCACGTGTAACTAAAAACAGACAAAATACTCCAGGTAATTAGTTAAGTTAAATGATTTATTACTGGAGTGTCTGAGGAGGTCATCCATAAAAGGATCAGAAATTTGTGCCAAGTAATTTATCCAATAACTTACTTTTCTTTCTTTGGTTTAGTATTAATATCTCCTAGGACCATGATATCGGAGAAGTCTATCCGGAACTTGCTAAGTAAAGTAGCCATCCTAGAACAAAAATGAATTGCAATCAGACACATGAAGGCTATATGTAAGTATTCTTATTCTATTTAGAGCTGAATCTGTATATGTGAAAAGCATGATTTATAGGAGAAGTCTATTAGGTGCTAAACAAAGTCTATACGAATTAATTCACACTGTCCATCCACACTTAGCTGACGTCTAAATTCCCTGAGTAGAGACTTCTGTTATCTTCTTTTACATTCTCTGAATCTCTCCTTAGTATCCACTGATGAATGGACAGAGCAAGATTAATAAAATTTGAATGGCAACTACTATTAAAAGTTAATTTTAGTCAAATTATCTCGGTAAGTGTATGGATTTCAGTAGAAAATAGTAAACAGTTATTTGTTTAATTATTTTTGTTTTAGTCTTTCATCCATGAAGAATGCATTTCTCAGAACCCAAATATGACTGCTTGGGCCAAAGAGAAGCTATAACTGATAGCAGATTAAGTTCATAAGTTCACAGTATTTTTTTTTGAACTGGGACAGGCATGGAAAAGGAGCTCCAACAAGCCTCTGATTTTTCAGTAAATAAGTACCTTTCTGGAGGCATAGCTGGCAATGAAACCTTGGCAGCAAAAATAGAGACGTTGAAACATACATATGAGAAAAGCAATCAAGAAAATAGCATTTTATTTTTAATAAAATGAGTTTTCTAAATTAAGATATTAGAAAATAGATGAGCTAAAGGTCTAATTTTTAAATTATTACTAGTACTTCTTACATAAGTCACTATTTGAAATAAACACCTCAATGAATTCCAGTGATAATCTGCCAAGTGCCTGCTATGTGTTATAGGGCCCAGAAAACTCAAAAATAAGGAAATAAATATAATACAAGCCCCAGAATGTGATGAGTAATATCAAGCATATCACAATTCAGGAAGGAAATATATCAACTAGTTGGGGGACAAAGGTAAAAAAATTACGGAAGGCGTTATAAAGAAGGTGAAAATCGTACTGGACTTTAAAGAATGGAGTATTTTAACAGAGAAGGAAGGCAGGTGAGGAGCTATTTCCAGTGGAGAGATGAGAGTAAGCAAAAGTGGAAAAGTCAGAAATCACCTACATGTTTAGAGTAGGGCAGGTGTGGAGACATACACTGAAGTATAAGGCACACTTGGGGGAAGAGAAGATAAGAATAGAAAAGGAGCAGGAGAACAGATTGTACAGGGCCTTGACTGTCACACTTTAGCATAGACTTTCTACGCTATGTAACAGAGAAGTTAAAAATATTTTGGGCAGAGGAATCATGTGATCAAAGTTCTGCTTTCCAAACATGAAAACAGGAGCAAAGTGTACAATATATGCTGAAAAGGTCAGAGACAAGACACAGGGTACTTAGAAGTACTGAAACCAGAACTAGAATTGTGACAGTACAGACAGAAACAAGAGAATGGATGACAATGGTATCCTGCATTTCTGTAGTCTAGAAGTCTACCAAATGTATCTGATATATGAATACATAATTTTTGAGCACTGTCTCCTCTGATTTAAAAAAAAGAAAGCTGCTTAACACTTTAATGCCACAAGTATTTAATAAAGACCTTCTAAGATGTCAACATATTAAAAAATACTACATAAGTAAAACCAAGTATCTATAACTTAAATACGAAGACTAAATTAAAGAGAAGGAGGTTTATTTTTTTTAACTAGAATTTTCAGCTTCAGTATAGAACAAAACAACATGACTGACATTTTCTGGATTGTCTAGTTTTTATCCTATCAAATATATACTGTAATAATGAAGTACTACTGGATAAATGCCCTTCAATTTAAAATAGACTTACGCTCTCCGGTCATGGTCTATTCTGTTTATTTTTCCACCAATGAATACTCTGATCTTACAGTCTTTCCACTTTTTCTTGGTAGTCAGA
Organism: Equus quagga; assembly: GCF_021613505.1. Classification (NCBI taxonomy): domain Eukaryota; kingdom Metazoa; phylum Chordata; class Mammalia; order Perissodactyla; family Equidae; genus Equus; species Equus quagga. The sequence continues at coordinate 88,392,495 of NC_060273.1, forward strand.
AGATAAGGTATCAATAAGGTCAAACCTGAATCATAAAAATTTAACAAATCATTTATTAAATACTAATTTCTTAATTAAGAACTTTTAATTCAATTTAGTCTCTAGAAATACATTTACTACAACTCAACACAACAAAACTTTCCTTTCTGCCTTTCCTTAATAATGTAGTAAAAAAAACATTAGGCAGGTCTGTACAAGGAGGGAGCCCCAACGGAGTCAGGACCCACACAAGACAGGCCGCGAAATGGGACAGTGGCCTAGCACAGTCGGGAGACGGGTCACATACAGGAGGACGGAGGAAATGAGAATATTCACTGAAGCTAATGGGAGCCAGGTTTCTTACTGAAATGACAAACATAAAAAGGGAGAGGCTACATTGAACCTTGCAGTGTTGGACTGGAATTGGTTTTCAATTTCTATCTACACATACAAACATACATATTTATTTCCTAGATCTGTCCAGTGAGAGTGCCTGAGAGCAGTCACACCCTAGTAGCAACGAGCATATCTAATGCCCTGATCTTTGTTTCTAAATACCATTCTCCATTAAGAGGAATCAGGGCTCCTTGGGTAAAGGGTGATTTACCAGCTGGGGTAGGGAAAGTGCAAAACTGAGCCTGGAACATCATATTTTACCAGAAAATAAAGAATGATTGGGACATGACAAATGGACATAGAAGTCAGCCTAAAGAGGATCCTGCTGGCCAAATTTGGGACAATCTGAACATCAAAACAAATAATGAGAATGATAAGTCATATCCCATTGAATAAATAGGAATCCATGAGTCCACACAGATAGAAATCAAGAGAAAGCTCTCACTTACAGTAAAATGCCAAGTAATAAATGAGGAAGAAATGATGAGATTGGAAAATCATCATTTGGCAACCACAAAACAACCACAACAATAATATATTTAAGCAGAAATATCAATGGATGCTAAAGATGGTGGTAAAAGGTACAGTAACAATGGTATATTTACATAGCCTCAAAGTAACTCCCCATTTCTGAAATACTTGTAATTATAAAAGGGGGAACCAGTAACTTTTCAGTGTAAAAACCTAGTGAAAACCACCTGCCTCAATGGTCAAAGCTAACCTTCCTAGCGATGAGACAAATCAACATCACGTGCCACCTGATGCGATCCAGACAGAAGAGCATAGCATCACTTCTGTGATAGTTCAGGTCATGAAGCTGAAGGAAGGACTGAGCAACTTCCAAACTGAAGAACACTAAGTACAACACCTGATTCTAAAATTAATCTTGTATCTTTTGGGTAAGTTGGCAAAACTGGAATGCAGTCTATGGGTGAAAGGCACACGCCATGTCTTAGTATCATTCCCACAACTTCAGTAAATTTAAAATTGTTAAAAAAAAAAAAAAATATTAACAACCTTACCTCCATCATCAAAAAGCCACCAGACATCAATAGTATTCTTTCCTTGTTTTTTCTGAAACTGTGTACTAGCTTCAAGAAGCTTTTGATCAGCTACATTTAAAGGCATAGCAGGGCCTTTGGATTCTAAAGGATTAAGCAGAAAAATAAGATGTAAGGGAGGTAAATATTGAAGTCCCTTTTGCTGAATTCCTATAGTTCCCTAACTTCCGTATATTTAAATGTTTATAAGCAGACAGTTGTGTATGGCATTCATCATAATGTTTGTAATTTCAACTTTTAAAATGGTTACAGATTAATCTATCTCTACAATAACTAAACTCATCCAAATTATACCCGTACTTTCTAATATTCTGAAGCACTCTGAATGAAAGAGAATCATAAACACCAATCAAGAAAATTATAATTGACTCCTAGATTTTGATTTTTGAAAAGCTATTTTAGACTAAATGGACAAATTAAGTTTATGCCTGTTTCACGAACATATTTCTTTTGTAATCTAGTTTCTCAATAATTTAAACCTCAAAAAAAATTTTTATTATGTTATCTGTAATATCGAAGACAGAAGGACGTGGAAGAAACAATACAATCTTGCAATTATCACAGTGAAACCTCTTAGTCTAAGAAGAAACTCCCTAATCTTTACCTCACTTTTGTCCCCTCAATACGTGAGGCCCAATTCTAAAGCCATATAAGCACCACATCTTTCTCTGAGCCACAGAAAGATGGTGGGAACTCCTTGGAAGGACACTCATCTGCTGCAGGTCTAAAGAACAATATACCAAGGGAGTTCCCATTTACATTCTCAGGAATTAAAAAAAAAAAAATCAGCACTGGCTCTGTGAGCAAGCAAATGACTATTATGAAATTCCTACACCAAATTTTTAAAAGCAGAAATCCATACGAGGAAAGCTGATTGCTTTCACAGAATGTCTATCATTCACTTTTCATGCTGCCATGATGTATGCAAACATGACGAATGATTTCGCATGATGAAATAATATGGCTACCAAACCACACTGCTCCATAACTCTCACCTCTATCTCCTTCTCATAAAATTCATGTACGTTGACATGACTGTGTATCTCCCAAACGCAGCAGGACTGTGAGAAATATTATAATTTTTGAAATGAAAAATATATTAGTATCAAAATTAAGGACTTCATTGGGTACAACTGATGGTAAAGAATGCAAGTGACACTGTGAATAAACCTATTTCAGTGTCTCTACTTATCATCTAAACCATGCAGTTAAAATTAAAAAATGAAGATTGACTTTCAGGGTTTGAATATTTCAGAAATGCTATGATGAGTTAAAAGAATTTGTCTTTGATATATCACCTTTTCCTGGGAAGATTTAACTCTTTAGTTGGACTAATGATCATTTTCTAATCTGCATTTAATAAATAACTGTAACATCACCTCACCATGGAAATAAAAACTAAAGAAAAGAAAATAATAAGGTTGGAGTTAAAGAGTTAACAGTATGAAAAAAGGGATTGAAATAAAATGATGAAAAATGCCTGCCTTTTTTCAACAGTGGTTGAGTTGGAGTCTTGCCATCCTCTTCCTCATCTAGATTATGTTTAAAAAACACAAAATATAAGTTAATTGCCTTTATATTAATAAAATAATGAAAACGTAAATAAAGCACATTTATAAACAAAACATAGTATGAAGAAACAGTCTGTGAAAAATAATCAAGACTGAAGATTGATATTTTCTACACTGAGAGCTCAGGATTTTAAAAGGCAAACGTAGTTCAGACCCCTCCAACAGGCTACTGCTTAACACTCACTCCTACATTTTATTCCTGTGAAACTGACAAAAACTTTACCAGAATATTTAAACTTTTAAATTTTCATACTTGAAATCAGTTGAAAAGATGTTGAACTATGGTTTACATAGTAGAAATACGGCATTAAAAAACTGACGTTGCAGATGATACATAAATTTTAAACACGCCACTGCATCACTGTGCAAATGACTGAAAAGTTATTTTAGAAACATTTAATGAATATTTGGTATTTGTAAAAATTAATCACCACTTAAAATATTAAGGAATTTTATCAGATAGTCTTTTGGTTTACATAAAATGCCAGGTTATACAGGAGTGATTTTTTTCAAATAAATAAATTTATATATGTATATATATATATATATGTATATGCATGTATGTATGCATACATTGGCCCATTTGTATTTAAATATGTATCAATATTTTTCTCCGGTTATCAGTTTACCTAATCTCCATTTTTTTTCTTAATAGAGGCTTGTATTATTTGTTTAAGGCATATAAAACTCTCAACCTGGATAGGAAAGAGTACACTGCAGTGAGCGCTTGAGTCAAACTCCCAGTACTCTAATATTAGCTCTAACTCGTCTTCTGGCTGTGCGACCTTGAGCTAGTTACTTAATTCCTCGTGTTCCTCATTTTTAAAATGAGTGAACAATACCCACCTCCTAAGGTTGTTATATTGCAAGCATCAATGTACTTAGCCCAGGGCCTAGCAGAAAATCAGTACTCAAATGGTGTTCTTTTTGTTCCCCTTCCACACTGTATGCTTCAGTAACCAAAACAGACATATCAAATATCTAGGACTACATAATGACTACACCAGAATGCTTACAATTCTAAAGACTTTCTAAATTGTATAATCTTTTCTATAGTTTCTATGCTAATTTTGAAAACAATTGGCTAAATAGAAAATAAACACAAAATAAAATTAATGCTTCTTTTGAATGCTATTTTCTTATGCCTGTTATGGAATAAGAACCATTTCAATTATGACATTTAATTTCATAATATTAAATATTATTGTTCTTATAAAGTAGCTATTTGATAGTATCTGTCTTTGATGACAATAAAAATTTATAAATCTAACTACGGACATTCTATATTCATTTCAAAGAGCTCAGAAATGTCAACGAAATCTTGACACTTAAAAAAGATTTAAACTAAGTTAAAGGCATTTACTCTTTTACAACAAAAAGATGAGTGGAAATGTACTGACCCCAGTTTCCTACTCTATAAAAATAATGACTTCATAAGATTGTGATACACGTTAATGAGCTAACGGATGGACAACACCTACTATGATGTGGGAAGCACATCATACACAGAGTAGATGCTTGATAAATATTATTTCTTCCCCTCCTGTCATGGCTTTACCTATTAATTCCTAACAGATTCTGTAAAGAAAGGATCTGTTTTAGTAAAGAGAAAAGAAAAAAAAAAGAGAAAATGAAAGAATGTATACGATAAACTAAAAATAAATGCAGGAACATAAGAACAGTTTTAATTTAATTTAATTTAATTAATTTATTTATTTTTGAGGAAGATTAGCCCTGAGCTAACATCTGTGGCCAAGCCTCCTCTTTCTGCTGAGGAAGACTGGCCCTGAGCTAACATCCGTGCCCATCTTCCTCTACTTTATATGTGGGACGCCTGCCACAACATGGCTTGATGAGCTGTGCCATGTCCGCACCTGGGATCCGAACTGGCGAATCCCAGGCCCCCTGAAGCGGAACGTGCGAACTTCATTGCTGTGCCACCAGGCCAGCCCAAGAACAGTTTTAGAGTCAGTTTACAGAGTTTTGAGACAAAATTGAAAACAATTATAATCAAGCCAGCAAAGAACTGAAAGGGAAAAATGGGTCTCAACTAAACTCTCAACTACTACTATTCTAAGCAAATGAGGTAAATAAGGAGGAAACAAATGAAAAAACATTAATGCTAAGTAATCTAAAAGAGATCAATTTCCCAGAGAGAGGATTTGTCCAAGGTTATCAATTTCAGAAAAAGAATGATAATCATTTTACAGGAATCAAAAGTATGATGTGGTTTGATGATTTGCAGTGCAGATTTTATATTGTGTATGTCAGCTGGGAATAGGACAGACGGAGATACTCGACTGAACAGAGGTAGGAGAGTGAGGGTGGGAGAGTAAGATTTGGAAGTCATCTCTCTTAACCTACAGATTTGTGGATGAAATTATCTAAAGTCTCATGAGATCTGAAAATCTTCTTGTGGCTTAAACCACACGAGCCACCAGGGGTATTATGTCTGTAATTATGGCCGAACAGTTCACCAACCAAATACAAATAGCTCCTTTCCTCAGAGAAACTAAAGTGAGGAACAATATTGCACTTGATTCTTTATTACGTTGTTTTACCTAAACAACTCCAGGTATAAGAAATGTAAAAATATTCTGAATATCTCAGCACGTAAACAAATGCCCCCAGTATTTAAATATCTTGATTTACCAAAAAATTATGTAAATTAATTTTATAAACGTCATTCCTTTGAGTGTCATATGCTATATGCACATTACCCTAAAATTACCATGTTTCTTTTCATGTTCAGATTTAACCTATGCTTCAAATTAAAACGTCTTATTTAAAGCAAGCATAAATAAAAACACAAGAGTATATTAGTGTATAATTAATTGGCATAGTTTCTGTCCTATAAATCTACTTTAATACCTTAAAAACAGCTAGTCATTTTGTAGCCATTTTTGAAAGTCATAAATTTTACCTGAGCAACTAGAAAAGAACAGTCCAAGTTTGAGAATGGGTTACTTTATAAGAGATGTTAGATAATAAAAACCATTTCTCTCAAAACTAAATTACTATTCATAAAATGTCTTGTTTGAATAAAAATTACCTTTATGTGTAACAGTTTTTTCACCAGATGGTATGGAAGTATCTAACTCCGATTTTTTACTATACTCCACACTCAGTACCACATCCTTGACACCAGGAGATTTCTCTTGTGATGACAATAATTCTTCTGTAAACATGAAAGTATTCAAAATATTATCTAAATCTTAACCATTAAAGAAAGGATCATGGTATAATATCAATTAAATGGCAATTTTAAGCAAAGTTTACTGTGAAATAATAACTTTATAATAAATGATTTCTTATGTAAACAAATGTGATACTCTCTTTTGAAATGACTATTCACTTAAGTATCTTGAGCCACAACTAAGCATCAGACATTGGAATTAGGTGCTGGGCAACAGTAATGAATGAGATTCATGGAACACAAGAATCTGGTAGACAAAAGGATGACATAAAATGTGAATCAACTCTGTTCTCAAAGTCATTTACACATGGAAAAACGTAAATATGACAAATATTCATATACATGTAAGATGACACACAACGCTGAAAAATTATAACCAAGACTATAGAGCCAAAACTAGAGAAGAGAGTCCTTTCCTAAGCTCATGGTGAAAGTACTGCTTCCACATTTTTAAAGCACTTCCTTAATTTTCTGTCGTTTAAGAACGAGTGAGTAAACATTTAACTTCCACTATAAAAACATTTATCATAAAGACAAACATAATATGAAATTGATCTATCCATAATCCTCATCACTGATTTGTGTGTATTAAGAGAAATAACAGAAACTATGTGAGCCTAGGTGCCAGCACTATGCTCAGAGCTTCACAGCCCATCTCTCCTTTTTAATCTTCACAACAACCCTATGAAGTAATTGTTTTAACAGATGAGGAAACTGAGGATAGAAGTCAGCAAATTTGCCCAGGCTACAAAACTACTAAGAGAAAAAGCTGCGATTTCTAAAGCAAATTTGACTCCAAAACTTGTGCTTTGTTTTTTTTTAAAGATTTTATTTTTCCTTTTTCTCCCCAAAACCCCTGGTACACAGTTGTATATATTTAGTTGTGGGTCCTTCTAGTTGTGGCATGTGAGATGTCACCTCAGCATGGCTTGAGGAGCGTTGCCATGTCCACACCCAGGATTCGAACCGGCAAAACCCTGGGCCGCCAAAGGGGAGTGTGCGAACTTAACCACTCGGCCATGGGGCCGGCCCCATAAAGCCTGCACTCTTAATCCCTATGCTAAACCAAATTCCTGTCTCCAAATCCTAACGATGAGTAATGAGGCTTTCAAAACAATTTCAATTTTTTTAAAGAATTGTTATTAAAACGATTATAACATGAAAATATCTTCTTAAAGTTCCAATCACATTAAAGCTCAGTAAATTACAGAACTATATAATTTATTAGCCAAACTGTGATATTTTTGAGAGTGAAAAGGGACTCTACTAATAATTATGCAGAATTAACAGGTACCCTAAACCTCAATAACTGTTAGAGCATGACTTTCACAAACATGAAAATGTCTAACAATTCAGTAGTGATAAAATTTTTCCTCCAACTATTTTATTTATCATGTATTTTTACAAATTTGTCCAATCTACAATCATAACTAACGCCTGTTCCTCTTAAACTTATGACTTGAATTTTATTCTCTCCATTAATAATCACTAGTGATCATCCAGGTTGGTACAAAAAGAAAACACAAACTTTGGTGAAGCCAAATAGATCTGATCTTAAAACGTCATATAACAAAGCATATGACACAGAATAGACAGTAAATATTAAAATTACAGAAGAATTTGTGAGAATTACTTATAATTTATTAACAAAATAATTTATATTTTTAAAATATAAAAACTTATTTCAAACAAGATTTACCTTGTCCTTGAAGATGAGATATATCCAGACCCTCCCGTAGGCGGATAACCACTACTCCATATTGTATGTCAAAGGCATCGCTATAATAGGAAAAAAAACCAAACACAAAAAATTTCTTTCTGTGTCCTCCTCTATAAAATGAAGGCAATACTAGATGATTTCTAAAATTACTTTCAGTTTTAAATGTCTGATTTTTTTAATATGCTTTAAAATTGCTGTGAGATCCATATAATGTTAGTTTCAAATCCTTCACCATTGGGAAATCTTATTCTTCATATACTTTATTAATCAATAGAAAGAGATTTTTTAAAAGGTAAAGTATGAGATCTGGTTACTTCCTCAAAGATGTTTCAAGGTAACTATGAAAACAAAACCATCATCTGTGCTAACAGGCAAATAATTATGTGGTTATATCTATAGTATATACAATAGGAGCTCCAGGAAGAGAAATAACTCTAGTGAGTTAAGGGTAATTGGATCAAAATTCAGACACATAGGATTTGAATCTGGTCTTAGGGTTACTTTGCCAAATACAATTTTTTTTTAAAAAAAGGACAACTGTTTGTATATGAAGAAAATCTTTATAAGAAGGAGTGAATAGGTCTATTCTATCAGCAGCTATGGCAAGAAAAAGACTATTCTTCAATCAAGTATGGTATAGTGAGAGGGAACCCTGATCCTTTATAAAACAGTGTGAATAAGATAAAGACACTTGTAAGCAAATCCCAGAATACTAGGAAAAAGAAATATTTTTCAAGATTAAGAAGAAAATCTGGCAAAAAAAAATGAAGTTTTATTCTCTTTATTAAATAACTCAGTTCCAAGAAGCATTTGTTGTAGATTAAACAGATAGACATGCAAAAATCAATAACAACATGAGCAGAGTAAAATCAGAAAGACAAGTAACAAACGAAGAAAAAGAATCTACCAGACAACCCTAAGAGGAAAGCTAAAGATACTTAAGTCAAAACTAAGATGTCTGATAAAGATCAGTGGAAATACCACTGAAAAGTAAATAGTAAACTCAGAACTTACACTTCAAGGAGCAAAACATATAAGTACAGTTTTTAAAAAGAAATGTAAATAGCTTAATGGATAAACCAAATGATTAACTACAAAATTAGTGTGAGAGGGGAACAAACCTAAACCTCTGAGGTTGATATCAGTGATGAAATGTCTTCCTTAGCATCAGACATTACAATGACATAACTTAGAAGGTGAAGGATCTGACAACGTGGGGGAACTCTGCTCAGAAACAGCTGTAGGGTTTTGAAAAAGCTTACTAACTTAAATGGAAAGCCAGAGTATACACACCTGCGTGTACACACGTGTACCTGTGAGTGAATCTTTGAGTGTATAAAGAGACATAGAAAGATCAACCAAATTTTTTGTTAATAAGATCATAAATTTCAAACCCAGATAACCCTGTGTGATTCTTTTCATTCTTATTCTTCTACTAGAAGACAGTACATGAGAAACAGGCTTCAAAAATCAGTGCAAGCTTTCAAAATTAACATTTTCTGAACCAACTAAATTACTAAATTAAAAAGGTACTCACTGAAATAAGTTTATATACAAATCCACATCCCTCATATCTGCTTGCAACCAATCTTTCTTAAATCCAAGGACAAGTGTGTTTGGTTTCATACGCCCAAGACCAGCAGCCTAAAATACAGGAAAAATGCAACCTTAAAGATATACTATTCAACAAAATGATGAAATCCTTTTTTAATGACTTTTTAAATGATGAAATCCTCCAAATGGACAGCCTCTAAACATTTTTAAATTATACATCCTAGTCAGCAAAAATTCTTGAGCACCCAATACATGCATATTTATAAATTATACATACATTAATCACATATTACTTAGAATTAAACATACACAAAATAGAAGATAAAATCAATCACTTGACAAGTTCTAAATTCACATTTGTACTTTTACGATTCGTCAAAATTTTCATATTTTTAGTGAGAGAAAGATGATGGAATATACTTCATTTTTTACAAAAATCACAACACAGAAGTGGTATTCTCAGTTACATATTTTGATAACAGCCACTAAACTCTGGAAGCAAAAGTCCAAATGGAAGACACGCATTATTAGCTGCAGTTCTGAATCACACCAAGACTAAATTTTGGGTTCTTTCTACCAATCATGCAAAAGTTTCTGCTAAATTTTGGCTGATTTCCTTCTTCAATTGTTCCAGCAATCAATTTGTTTTGCAACCTTATCAAGAGTTACAATTCAACATGCTTAGCAATTATGCCCCCCAAATCCAATGAATATCCTTTCATTAGATTCTACAACACACTGCCATTAGCCCCTAACAAGAGAGTCAACCTGCCCCTTGAAGCTCTGAAGCCAGGCATTGATTTTCTTCTCTAGCTATGAAAGTCCTAGATGGCATCTTCTTCCAATGGAAAGTTTTCTTCACCTACACTGAAAATCTGTTGTGTAGTGTAGCCGCCTTCCTTGATGATCTTAGCTAGATCTGCTGGATAACTTACTGGAGCTTCTACATCAGCACTTGCTGCTTCATGTCGCACTTTTATGTTACGGAGATGGTTTCTTTCCTTAAACCTCATGAACCAACCTCTGCTAGCTTCACTTTTCTTCTCAGCCTGTTAGGGCCTTGCTGTGGATTAGGCTTTGGCTTAAGGAAATGTGGCTGGTTTGATCTTCTATCCAAACTTTAAACTTTCCAAATTTTAAACTTCTCTTCAAACTATAGAACTTTCTCCATATCAGTCATAAGGCTGTTTTGCTCTCATCATTCGCATGTTCACTGGAGTGAAGTAATTTCACTGAGTGGAGTACTTTCCTTCAAGAACTTTTCCTGTGAATTCAAAACTGGGCTAACTGGCGTATGAGGCCTACCTTTTGACATGCCTTCCTCACTAAGCTTAATCATTTCCAGCTTTTGATTTAAAGTGAGAGACATGCGACTCTTCCTTTCACTTGAACACTTAGAAGCCACTGCAGGGTTAGTAATTGGCCTAACTTCAATATTGTTGTATCTCAGGGAATAGGAAGGCCTGAGGAGATGGAGGGAGAGAGGGAATGGCAGGTGGGTGGAGGAGTCAGAACACACACACATTTACTGATTAAGTTCACTGTCTCATATGGTTGTGGTTTGCGGCGCTCCAAAACAATTACAATAGTAACATCAAAGATCACTGCTCACAGATCCCCATAACAAATACAATAATGAAAAAGTTTGATATATTGTGAGAACTACCAAAATGTGACACACAGATACAAAGTCAGTAAATGCTGTGGGGAAAAATGGGGCTGATAGGCTTGCTCAAGGCAGGATTACCACAAAGCTTCAATTTATAAAAAGCTGCATTATCTGAAAAGTGCAATAAAGCAAAGAACAATAAAATGAGGTATGCCTGTATATATTTTGGATATTAAACCTTACCAGACATTTGATTAGCAAATATTTTCTTCCATTCATGGGTTGTCTTTTTTCTTGATGACATCCTTTGATGCACAAAAGTTTTTGACAAAATCCAATTTAGTTTTTTTCTTTTGGTGTCGTATCTAAGAATCCACTGCCAAATTCAAAGTTATGAAAATTTACCTGTGTGTTTTCTTCTAAGAGTTTTATGGTTTTGGCTCTTATATTTAGGTTGCTGATCCATTGAGTTAATTTTTGCATGTGGTGTAAGGTCACACAAGTTTTTACAGGTGATAAATCATTTTTTGCAAAAGATTAAATTAATTCAAGTGTTTATCAGCACTGATCATGTGCCAGACACTGTCCTAAGGACCTGGAATAACTGGGAAACAAAAGAAATATTCCTAACCATTGAAAGCTTACATTCATTTTCAAAATGTTCTATCCATGCACAAGTTTCTTTCAAAAAGTAAGATTTTTTTTCACTATTAAAAAAATAACGCTGGGGCCGGCCCCGTGGCCGAGTGGTTAAGTTTGGGCGCTCTGCTTCGGCAGCCTAGGGTTTCCCCAGTTCGAATCCTGGGCGCGGACATGGCACCACTCATCAGGCCATGCTGAGGTGGCATCCCACACGCCATAACTAGAAGGACTCACAACTAAAAATACACAAACTATGTACCAGGGGGCTTTGGGAGAAAAAGGAAAAATAAAATTAAATTAAAAAATAACCGTTTGCCTTCATGGGGCAGACAAGGAATATTCATTTGAAGATTATCTGCAGGGTAGCCACTAACCACACAATGTGTTTTGTTTTGTTTTGGTTTTTTTTTTTGGTTAAAGAAAACTAAGAAATATCTTTAAGTTTTTTAGCTTTTTAAAGAGCTAAGTCACAAGACAATCAGTAACTTCTTGATGGTACAAAATACTGTCAGGGTTACTCTTTTTCTCATCACAAACTTTACCATAATCTTATTATAATTAAAAGGGTTCATTTTTATAAAACTAATAATAACATCCTGTGGCATTCTGTACATTTCTGCTTTCAACTTCATTATTTCAATAACTTTCTCTTCAATGACTGAGCAAGGAAATTTCACATGTATCACTCATCCCTAATCTTTGTAAATTCCAATCAAAGTAATTATTCAGTTAGAAGAAATGTTTTCAGTTTCCATAAAACATCACAAGTTTTAAAGAAACAATTTATTACTGAAAATACATCTTTTCTGGAGCATATTTCTTTAATGGTTCATAGAAAATCAGTTTTCCATGGAATTCCATAACTGAAACTGATTTGGCAAAATGTAGTCTTATTATGCTTATTACAAACATCTCTAGTTTCCATCAAACATTCGCACTGTGCTGTTTCTTTGGATCTTCAGCAATGTGTTTTCTGTGCGTCTTCCATGAGAATTTGCTGATGAGAAATGTACTCAGTTTGTTTTCATATTTTTCTGCATATCACCGTGACTATTTTTACTGCAGCAGGAAGAAGAACTGTTTCCCCAGTGGTATGTGGCTTTTTATTTTTGTCTTTCGTTATTAAGTAAAAACAATTCTAAACATTATGGTTATTTAAATTTAGTTAAGCACTGCCATGAGATGTGTATTACTTTAAAAATCACTGAAAGACTGTAGAGTTTTGGCTACATGTTCTGGATGATCAGCTGTGATATGTTCAGCTAATAGTGATGGCCTTAAGGTATCATTAGTTAGTATCTTATGGCACAATATATAGTGAGGACGAGGCTACAGGACATGGATATAACTTATTTCAAATACTCTTATTGGCAATGTTAAATTATTTTGGTGTACTTATTTTAGAACAATTTTAAAATATCACTGTTTACCTCAAAACGTGGCTGATAAAGAAGAGGAAAGGTGTCAGAAACATCCAGCATATCCGACAGTGTAATTCTAGGCTATTTTTGCCCAGGAAAAAAGAAAGAGTTATGTCTATACTGAGACTGAATGAGATCCACTGGATTTAACGGGCCATCATGATACAATCTGATTTTTCAGTAAGAATAGTGAGTTTTCGCTCTTTAAAATGAAGGTTTAAAATTGGATTGATAATCAAGTGGCTCCTGACATTAAAATAAAAAGAAAAGAAAAGAAAAATCCAAATACCCAAGTTAGCAGTGCTAATGTCTCACTGCTAAAGGGCTCCTTAAGCAAGCTATTGATAAGATTGCCTCTTTTTAAAATAGTGAATCTCAAGTTTTGTTGTGGAGCCTGGATACCTAAATGCTAGTCTAATGATAAATAAATACTTACAAATATTATTAGTAACCAGGCAAATGAGGAGACAAAGAATGAAAAGTCAGAATGTAAGGTATAGTAAAACATATAACAAAACCTAAAGATAGCATCTCTAGAACTATAAAATAAGTCACTGTAGAAACAAATCAATGTACAAAAAACTATTCTGACAAAGATTATAAACCTCTAACAGACAAACAGGCCTCTGCCACTTTATGTAACAGGTTTACAGAAGGTACAAAGGAAAGAAAAATACTCTCAGTGACAACTTACACTCAAATTTCAGTGGTTAGTTCTACAGAGGCAGTTCATCATTTGTAAGGATATTTTATACAGTTCCTCAGATAGCTCTGCCACTAGAATAAAGTCAATCTCCTGGGCATCTTTGCAAGGCAGGTGCATTTGCCAAGTTTACAGGGCAGTCTCAAAATGATCCTGTTCTACCCATCCTAATTTTGCCCCACACTGGTGAAAATGCATGGCCCACGGGGGTGAGTACGTTAGGTGAAGGAGAGTGATGAGGAGGCTGGATCCCAACTCTCATCAACTTTATGATACTGTCATTTATCTCACAGAAATCCTCGAGGGGAGAGGTTCTTAAAAGTATAGTGCCTGGACTGGACCAGGGTAGCAGCATCACCTGCAAACCTGCTAGAAATGCAAATTCTCAGGCCTCAGCCCAGACATACTGACTGAATCATTCCAAAGCGGGGCCCAGCAGCCTACTTTAACAAGTCCAATAGGTGATTCTGATGCATGCTGAAGTTTAGGAACCATTGCTCTAAGAAAATATTTTCCTTCATAACATTTATTAAATACCTAAAGTCGTCATCAAAATGTTCCCATAAATTATACAAAAGCAAGATTTAGCCACTGGAAACAACTTTATGGGTAGCAACTTACTTGAAGTATTTAAATATTTCACATACAAAAGTGAATAAAGAGTAAAGTAACAAATAATCATGTACCCATTACCCAGCTTAAGAAAATAAACGTTACAAACACACATCAAGCACCCTATATATCCTTCTCACGCCCTCTTTGTATTCTTCCTATGCATTCCATTACTTAGGAGTAATACATATAAATTTTTAATTTACATATTTAAAAAAATTTATAACATCTTCACATTATTCATATCCTTTTTTTAACTTGCTATTTTTCCTTAATGCTTTTTGTGTTTGTGGTTTATGTATAGGAACTTTTTAAAGGAACTACGTATCATTTTTTTTCACCACTGTATAAAATTCCACTGCATGATTATGCTATAATTTTCAATTCTGTGATGGATGGCTGTTGAAGTTACTTACATTTCTTTTTCACTATTACAAATGATGTTGCTATGAAGTTTCATGCAGTCTTCTTCACATGTGTGAAAGTTTCTCTGAGGTACACACTTAAGAACGGAATGTCCTAGGATATCCACACTTTCAAATTTGCAGGACATTGCCCGGTGCTGTCCAAAGTGGTTTAATCAACATTACTACAGCAGTTCAAAGATTTCCAATTGCTTTACACCATTTTTAATACTTGAAATTGCAGGCTTAATTTTGGTCAATCTGATGGGTACAGAATAAAATTGCATTGTGCTTTTTTTTCCTTTTGTTGTTTAGGTTTCCTTTTCTTTTATATTAAATTTACATTTGCTCCTTTTCTGTTTCTCTTATTGATTTATAGTATTTTTTTATATATTCTAAACCATATTCTTTTGCTGGTAAGATGTTATCTTCTTTTGGTCTGTGGCTTGCTTTTTCATTTTCACGTTTTCTTTAGAAGCAAAAGGTTTTAAATTTTAACTAAAAAAGACCTTATCTCCTCCTTCATATTTCAACTTTTTCTGTCTTATTTAAAAAATTCTTCCCTAGCCCAAGGTCATAAAATTATTCTCTATTTTCTTCTAAAACTTAAAAAAAAGTTCTTTCAAATTTAGGTGTTTAATTCCTCTGGAAATGGTGGTTGTATCACATCTTTATAAGAACCTGTTATATTATTTTTTCACATGGATAATCGATTGTCCCAGCCCATCCTTTCAATGCCACCTCTGTCACATATAATAGTAAATTTTCCATATGAGTGACTCTATTTCTTCTGTTTTGTTCCACTATCTAATTATCTATCGCTACTTTAATACCACAACATCTTAATTACTATGGTTTTATAGTAAGGCTTTCTATTTGCCAAAGCAAGCCCACTCCCCGTCCTTATCATTCCTGAGGATTGCCTAGGCCATTCTTAAGTCTGTGCTTGTCAAGTTTTAAGAAATACAAAACAGAAAGGGCTCAGCCGAGAGCACCGGGAGCCTCCACCTCTGCTTAACAAAGCAGCTCCATATTTAACACAGTGAATGGGCTTCTGGGTAAGCTTTCATTTGAAGAAAGGGGTTTCTATAAAAATAAGTTGGCAAACACCGTCTCAACCCATTTACTTCTCCCCACAACCTTTAGGGCTGGCTGAGGAAACTGAGTTTCAGAGAAGTTAAGTAACTTGCTCAGTCCAAAATCCATAATAAGGAAGTTGCAGGGCTAGCATTTAAACTTTGGACTAATTCCAAATCCCATATTCTGACTACTCTGCCATATGCAAAGCTGAAAGAGAAGTCTAAGTTGAGTACTAGTAAATAAATAGTGAGAAATACAATAAGGAACTAGAATTTTTCAAAAATTACCTAAGGACTACCATTACTTAACACTCTTAACAAAAACCCCAGTGAGATGCAGCAGGGAGTGAACAGGAAATATCTTAGAGAAGGAGAGAAATAGGCTACGATAACTGACAAGTAAGCTCTTCACTGTCAGCCAACAGCACATTATTTCTACAGTCCCTGAAGCTCTCAATTATGCAAATCTTAGTAGTCTACTTTAATAAAGATATTTAAAAAGATTTACCATTTGTTTTAATATAAAGAATGAAAAAGTTTTTAAAAGCTTGTGCAAAACTAAAATGTAGTCATGTGAAAGGAATAATAAATTTACCTGCATCAAATACTGCGCACCTTCTCTCAAGTCATCTGCATGTACTGGAGCATAAAAAGCCTTCATTTTGTTTTTAATAAGCCATCGCTGATATTTGGTTTGATCAATAGACATTTCTTTCATGGCTTGTCTTCGAGGGCCCTTTAAGGTAAAAATATTAACACTATCTTTAATTGAAAGGTAATCTATTCCACATTTATAAAAATCATCCTGTTATACGGGCTTAAACAAAGTGCCTAAACATTGGGGTGGGGGAGAGAAGTGTAATAACAACATTTCGTTTTCATGTCAGTGAATTCTTTCTAATACTTAAGATTATGAAAAGATAGGGTTGATGGAACAGTTAAGGCATAGGGGGTGCCTGAAGGGAGAAGAGAAGAAGAAGAAACAGACTGAAAAATGAGTAAGAAGCTTTTGATACTAAGTAAATGAAAGAAATTAGAAATTATTGCAAACGGAAAAGAGATTATGCAGAGAAAAATAAGAGCCTTCAGTTTTTCTACAGAAAGTTTCCCAGTTTATTTTTCGTTTGTCCCAAATGTCTGAGTTATTAATTCTCTGTAACTTAGAAATAGCATTGAAAAGCACAGAGCTATATAATATAAATGTACTTTTTCTTCATACTTCTGTTAAATGATGAAATAACAGAAGAAAGGAAATGAGCTTTTTTAACTTACAATTCTATTTTGATCCTTGCAAGCAACACATAAAATATGTTATACACAAATGTATAAAGCAAAAATGTAAAAATAAGTTTAAGAGTACATCCTAATTAAGCACGAATAAGCAAAGGAAAAACACAATTTATCTTTCCCAGTAGGGAAATTGGCCCATTTGTAATTTCTTGTGCCCAAGACTCCAACTTGAATTGATGAACTTTAAGCTAAACTAGAAAACCCCACAGGTCCTAAGTGGGGTCAGTGTCTCAATGTGTCCCTCTACACCCCCCCCCCCCGCCCACACACACACACAGACACACATACACGGCTTTGACTTTGCTGTACAAGTAGTGTAGCAGGAGCTGGGACATGAGGCACACAACATACACTTCTAGCACCAAAACAAGATGAACGATAGAGCTTGGGAGAAGAGCTAATCTGACAAATAAATACTCTCATGTCTTATGCAGAACAGATGATCCATCATCTAGTGACTGTTTCCAATAGGCAAGATGCCAAAAACAGAAAACTACTTTTGGATAAAAGTTTACCACTATTTTTAATAATGTTCATACTCATGGTTAAAACAAAAATGAATGGGCAATTAAAAGCATGTGAACTTGAAAATTCAGCATTCATTCTGCTCTTTTTATATAACAGATACTACATATTTACCACGATTTGTCTACCTCCTCCAAACTCTTTTTTTCTGGTAAGTAAATGTTCCCAGGACTTTATGAGAACTATTAATAAGAAAAAAAAAACTGAATTTCATTTGGGCTCCTAGTTACCAAGAAGCTATTTTTCTTAGCTAAACTGTTCTATAAGGGCAATGTGGTTTGCTAAAATCTACTCATAATAAGAAAAATGATGAAGATGCAAAATTCTTATCTTTTTACAAATGAGGTTTTGAGACAGTTTGGAGGCAAAAATATTTCAAAGAAAATAACTACCATAGAAAAAAACCCAACATGGGCCAGCCCCACAGTTAAGTTTGGCACACCCTGCTTTGGC